>NW_016161605.1:11615-42646 GCF_001687245.7 Rhagoletis zephyria
GTTCGCCACAAAACGGGGTTTCAGACAGGGCGACTCCCTTTCATGTGACTTCTTTAATCGGCTCGGAGAGGTCTTTCCCAATTTTGACGGAGCTGGTGGTATTGCTCAACGTCATTTTACACAGCCGTATAAGTTTTGAGGGGATGCGGACATAGCGGCGTATAGGCAACTCCTTTTAGTGCTGTCAAAGGCGGCTTTAAAGTCGACAAATAGGTGGTTAGTGTCGATCCTTTTCTCGCGGGTCTTTTCCAAGATTTGGCGTATTGTGAATACCTGGTCTATGGTAGACAATACATTCGGTAAGACCTTGCAACCTATGCTTAGAAGGATGATCCCGCGGTAGTTGACACGCATGGAGGGGTCGCCTTTCTTGTGGATTGGGCAGAGCGCACTTGAATTCCAGTCGTCGGGCATGCACCTTATTAATTCCTTTCCATCGTAATTAATAGCTCAGCTGACAGGCCGTCAGCTCAAGCAGCTTTGGCACTTTTCGTCATAGTCAGGCGCTGGGATATCGACTCCATCGTCATCGACTGGGACCTCGGGTTCGTCTTCTCCACTTCTTTCAGTGCATCTGCCATTCAAAAGGGTCGAAAATTGTTCCCTCCATAATCTGAGTACGCTCTGGACATCGGTAACTAGGTCGCCATGGTTGTTCCTACAAGAGTCTTGAAACCTTCCGTAAGTCGCTCAACTCTCTGCTAAAAATTTAGGGTGTTTTTTCTGTCGACCAGCATTTCAAGCATTTTCTCACACTCCTCATCGTACCAGTAATGGGCGGGAAATGTGGTTCAACTGATCGCGTAAGTCGGTTTGTTGAAGATTGCTCTCTCACAGCAGGTGTGAGGGTCGAGCGCCGAATCCATTGGACATCTGTTTTGATTGCAGATTTTCGACGTTAAAATTTCCTTGGTTTGTTGGGGGCCCTTTATTGCTGCTCCGAGGTTGGGTCGTATATTGGATACATCAATATAATAGTGCAAGTCGATGTTTGGCGCTCGGAGTGTACGTATGTACATCTAAAACATGAAAGCATGCCTTCCGTCTGTCACAACATGCTCGATTTAATTTCCCGTTTTTCGATGTGGAGACAACCATGTAGCTTGATGGATCTGCTAGAACCTAGTAATACATACTGCAAAGTTTCGGACCCCGGAGAAGTCGATCACCCTCAGCTAATATGTACGCTTTAAGCTAACAGAGCCTTGGATGCCTCGTTCCTCTCTTCCATCGGGGCATTGGCACATATGAATGAGATGTTGAAGAATATCGCTTTGATGCGGATTGTGGCTAGTCTTTCGTCCACTAAAGTAAACGCCGGTCTCTCTCCCTACACAAATCCAACACCGAATTGCACTCCTTTACGTGGCAACTGTAGTAGACGTCGCAAGGCTCCACGCTTACCTTCCTCGCCCCGTCCATCGCATTTCGTGGATGGCGGTGATGTCAGCCTTTATTTTCCCTAGGACATCAACCAGCCGGGCAGAGGCACCATCCCAATTAAGGGTTCGGATATTCCAAGTGCATACCCTAAAATCATAGTCATTCCTTTGTTTGCCGTGATCGTCACCAAAAGAAAGGGGTATCATCCGAGGCATGTATTGTTTTTCATTGGGCAGGGTTTTAACGTGGCGGACCCAAACCCAGCGCACGCGGGCCACTCCCAGTTGAATGGCAGTCAAAAGCTTTGCAGTACTGGGAAATGTAAAAAACATAGTGGTCAAAAGCGAATATCTCAACTAAACCTGATGTATTTTTTAGATTCATAGCTCTACATACCTGTATAGTAAACCAAATAGTCGGACCAGACGTTACTCAAAATAAAAAATGTAAAAAATAAACTTTTTTCCGTATACTCTGTAATACTCCCCCGCAGTTTTGTAAGGTAAACTAATAATTTATAATCATTGCTTTGCAGCGAAATATCTTCTCTTAAATTATATGCATAGGTATGTATAAATATGGGGACGTATTGAACATTTTGAGTATGCAGATTTTTTATGCTGGTATATTCATTTATGCTAAATATATGTATTACTTGATTTTGTTTTGTCACACTTTAGAAGTAAACGTCTTGGCTGTTCACCCAACCGGTCTATAGTTCGATCCCTGCTGAAGTCTTGAAAAAAGAAGTCTGGTGAAGTGTGGTGATCTCCGAAATAGTGCTATAACTTCTACCGCTTAGACTTTGTTGCTTTTTCAATTTTTCCTAATAAACAATCGTGGTACAAAGCTCAATAAAAATATTAAAAACAACTTGTCTTTGTTTTATCTCCAATAATTGAGGAGTCAGATGGAAAGAGGCCGCTTCTATTAAAATTGCTTTCTGAGATATTGGCGTTAAAGTTTTTATGTGTTATAACTTTCTTGTTATTGTAGTAGGTGTATAAAAAAGTAGTATTGTTGTGGTATTGAAAAGAATTGTCTACTGCGGAAAAAAAACGTTAGATTACCAGTATTCGACCCTAATTTAACTGTAATAAAGGCTTGCATCGAAAAATATGTTACCTATGTTTTTTTTTTGAATTACGCTATTTTTGGAAAAATAAAGGAGCTCATATTCTTGTGTAGTGGCCCAAATTATGCAAAAAAAAACTAAATTAAAAATGTAATTTTGATTTGGTAAAATTGTGTTTTTATACAAGTAGTATTTAGTTCCTTCAAACGATGTATTCAATGTACATACATCATGAAAACTTTGTACAAAATTCCTTAGGCCGCCGCCGCCGCGCCGATATTTTCGTAACTCGGCGGCGGCGCGTGAGGAATGACAAAAAACGGCGGCGGCGGCGGCGTATACCTCTAAGATGTACATATCTATGTATATTAAACTGCATCACTCCCCATAAAAAAAATCGGTACTGTTTTTTCTAGTGGAATTATATAATCTGTTATATTTTAAAACTTCCAGCAAAATATCTCGGAAAAATGCTAAAATTTACGTGAGCTGGACCAATTTGAATATACCACCAAAATTGGAGTTTTTTTATTAAAACAGTTTGGGATTAAGAAATTTGCATACAAATATTTACAAAAATCTTTCAACGGAATTATAATAATAAGATTTTTGATGCTGTTTTTGAACATTTTCCAAAGACTGGTTTAAGAAAAACTTTAATAACTCAGCCAAAACTTTACCGAATTAGACTAATGAGGCTTGCGTGGTAAGGTATTTTCTCGCCCTTTTTATTTATTTGCAAATATGCTCGTTCAAAGTATGAAAGAGAAAGGTGAGATAAACGAGCGTCACTCCATGTTGAATTAAGATGTGTTGGTATTTGACAAAGAAAAAATTGGGACGTGAATGAGTTTTTTGCAAAGAAATAATAAGGCTGAGAAAAGATCTTTCCGCTGTTACCGTATAAGTCTATATCGGCAAAGCTTTGGAGCAGTTATTCAAATTTATCTTAAACAAATATTTGAAAAAAGTTAAATAACAGCGTCAAGAATCTCAGTATGATTTCGTTGATAGGAAATTGTAATATTTTTATGTAGATTTTTGAGCTTTAACTGGTTTGTCATCAGAGGAGATTTTTTCCAAAAAATCCTTTAAGAAACAATTTTTATTAATAAAAAGAACTCCATTTTTAGAGGTATTTCCAAATTGGTAGCTCACGTAAATCTTAATATTTTTTCGAAATATTTTGGTCGAAGTCTTAAAGCATATGTATTAAATTTTGTTATCCCGGAGGAAAAACCTCAAATTTTTTTTTGGTGATGCAGTCTAATGTATATATATTTTTCAGCACCGCCACATCTTTATCAGAAAATTGCGAGAATCCAGAAAGTAGTACTGTTCCAAGCTGCAGGGCATCATTCTGACTCGACTTACTCACTCTTCCACGGATAAAACGGTACATCGTTTAGAGATTTAAAAATATTTTGCGTCCGCAATTTCTCATCAAACTGCATTAGGCGGTATTAACTGCTATCCTCGGAAAAGCAAAAAAATTTTTATTTTCGGACCTTTGAACAGGTGTACCGAATTCTTGCAATTTGGAAACGCGCAAGACTTTTCTTTTAATATTTTCATCCAACTTCACCCAATTCAAAAAAATTTTTTTTTTTACTTTTTTAAGAAACAAAAATTTGGCTACTGGTCAGATTCATGATTTTAGTTAAATGTCATAACCTTGTAAAAAGTCAAGTGATCGGCAACAACAACGAATTTCAATAAATGGAACTACATAGCTTCTATTTTTGTATTATGGCAGACAGAAATCATATTTGTATAGGAAAGTAATAACCCAGGAAACTTTGGGGTCAGAAATAAGTCAATTAATTTTATTTTTGAAGCTGATTCCCATTATATCTTTTCAGAAGACCATTTCGTGTGAAAGAATAACATAGGAGCCCATGCGAAGCCATGTAAAAGACTTAAGTGTAAGGATTAATCATTAAAATAATAAACTTTAATAGTTTTAATTTTTTATTTACGAGGTGGGTTTTGTCGAAGGCTGAGGTATGCTCAGCCGCTCCAGAGTCCAGCGAACGACCCACTAACCCCCACCAAATAAAACACAGTTATTTTTGTATTAAGTCGAACGCACCCACACACACACGCGTCTATCTAGAATGCCGGCAACTTGTCGTGCGGGAGAGCGGAAGGTAAAGAGAGAGAGAGAGTCGGCAGTCGGTGTCGGAGATTATTCGGCGGGTAATGGTACGGCGACGGGAGTGCTACTGGTGACAGCAAGGTTGGCCGTGGTAAGCGTCAGTCGTAGTTAAGAGCGTGGCGGTGAGAGGAGTCGCGGCGTTTGTGACGGCGACTACGACGGCTGCCTGCAGTTCCCTTGCAATGGTGGTGGCGGCCTCAGCGGTGACGTTGGCAGTGGCCCATATAATGACGAGGGCGGCAGCGACCTCCCGCAGTGGTGTTGTATGCGGCCCTGATTGTGGCGAAGGGCGAATGCGACCCTTTTTAACTACGACGGTGACAGCGGTCCTGGACGACGATAGCTGACGTTCGCAGTAGCGATTACCGTACTCTTGACGGGTAGTAGCGGCGGCCTGGGGCGATGGTAATTGCGGCGAAACCAGTGATTAAGACGGTAACAGCGGGCCCTGATGGTGGCAACGGTGACAGCGGCCCTGGTTAGCGATGGTGATAACGGCGGGCGGCCCGCGGTGGTAGCTTCGGCCTTGGGGCGACAGTGGTAATAGCGGCCCGGTGATTAGAGCAGCGGTGCGGGCCCTAGCGGTGGGGATGATTATTACGGCGGCCCTGGATGACGGTGAATAGCGGGCGGTCCTCGGTAGAAATGTCGGCCTTGGGGCAGCAGTAGTGCTAGCGGTCCAGATTGGTGATACCTACGGACAACTGATGATTAGTACGCTCTCCAGGGCATCGAAAGGTTGCCCAGTCCATCCGTATGTATTCGTGGCCACTAGGCGCTGAAGGGAGGTGGTTCGCCCCCCTTCAGCACCCGCCAGCCGCGCGGTATCGCAAGCAGGCACGGGTGCTCGGAATTGGGCAAGCCCAAACGGATGACGCCCCCTGTCTGCTTGAGACCGTATCCAAAAATGGGTCTAGCCCATAATGGTTTTGGAGTGTTGCCTGAGGGGTATTCCCCCCCATGCAGCCCCCTTCAACCAATCAGTCTGCCTCCGAGTAGGAAAGCCAAGAGCGCCCCAAATAGGCCCGAAGCCCCGGATACTCTCCGTGCTTACCTACGGACAACTGCTGCTGGTTGAGTTCATGCCGGCAGCTTTAGCTCTGGTTTTGTATGAGCTGTTTGAGAAGTGAGTGGGCTTATTCCGCGTTATGTGTTTTGTGTAGCGAATTTCTTATATATGTTGGTGCGCATTGTCCAAGTTGGCGTTTGCGAAATGTGTATTTGCTTACCATGCCAGCCTCGTGTATGCGTATGTATGCATGTATGTATGTACATAGGTGTGCTTTTAGTCTCGTTGGTATGTTAGTTTGTGTGTACGTCTACCAGTATGTATGTATGTATGTTTATATATTTGTACTTATGTGCAGTTGTAAGGCGTATGCTGGGGTGATGTCGGATATGCTATTGTGGCGTAGGCGAAGCTACGTTGCAGTCCCCCTCCCACTTCGGCGGACGGCAAGTTGCGGTATTCTAGAGTTTTGGCCTGAGGCCTACACTACCTTAGGGCCAGCCTAGGTATTATTTACCAGAGTACGTTGTAACCTGGCTCGGTTGGTATGTGTGGGGCGGTCTTGTTTTATTTTGTTTAAAGTTTGTTTTTTGCATACAAATTCAGGTTTCTTATTGCTAACGTGTTTTTTTTGGTTTTTTGTAATATGTTTGTATGTGATTATAAATAGGTACAATGTTTAATTTTACAATGATATGCAAATTTTTCGTAAGATAAATAAGTACAGTGTTTACTTTTACAATGATATGAAACTCCATTTTTTTGATTATTATTTTCTTTTGGGTATTATTACAGGAAGTAGTAAATAAAAAAATGTAATTCTTATTGATTGATGATGGTTTCAGTCTATGTATTCCATGGTTCGCTCCCCTGACCGGACGGTGGTGTGGCTCGCGTCTATGTGTATGGCGAGCATACGGTGCCCCTTCCATCGGAACCGCCATCGCTCCTTGTTGTTTCTGGGCCGTTTTAGTCGCAGCTTTTTGAACGGGTCGGCTGTGTCCCCGGTGGCAGTTTCTTCGTTTGCTGTAGCCGGGTCCGCTTTGGGCGATGGTTCGGTGGCCCTTGGTTCGGAGGTGATCTCCTGGGCTGAGTTTGTGGTTGCCGCGGCTGGCTCGGTCGTGTCGGTGGCTGGTGTCGCCGCGTCGACTGTGTACTCTGATATGGCGAACAGCTGGTCGTGTGGCTTGGGCACAACATGGGGTAGCGGCGGCCCGTAAAATATCCCGACGCTCAGGATCCGTGGTTTGTTGGGGGCCATGGCACGGCCTCAAATGGCGGTCGCCATGGTGAGACAGGCCGAGGTTCGTCTGGTGGGGTCGGTTGTGGGGTTTTATCTCTTTTCTTGGTGGCTGTTGTATGGTACGTCCTCTTTCCTTTTATTGTAGGTTTTTCTGAGCTACTTC
The DNA here is from genome assembly GCF_001687245.7 of Rhagoletis zephyria. Taxonomy (NCBI): domain Eukaryota; kingdom Metazoa; phylum Arthropoda; class Insecta; order Diptera; family Tephritidae; genus Rhagoletis; species Rhagoletis zephyria. The sequence continues at coordinate 18,647 of NW_016161605.1, forward strand.
GCTTTCGACTTCGGTATGATTCTGCAAGTAGAGAAGAGGTATTGTATTAGCGTTAAGGGGAGGCGCTTCATAGGGGAGCGGGATGCGCGTGGACCTGCGGCCTATTTGGGTGCTCGGTGTGCGCGAGTTTGACCGTGTTGGTTGAGACATAATTAGTGATCAGGTAGGGCCCCGAAAATTTTGGTGCGAGTTTCTGGGCGAAGTGCCCCGCGGCGGAAGAGAGGGGTTGGTCCCGTTTCATCACCCTGTCTCCTATTTCGGGTTTCCTTGGGCGTCGTCGTAGGTCGTAATATTTTTTTTGTTGGTTGGTGCTTCGCTATTTCTTTCCATAGTTCGGTGGTCGCGGTGGTGACAATGAGCATCTAGATAGTGCGTCGGCGACTACATTTAATTCCCCCTTGCGGTATTCGATGGTAAAGTTAAATTGCTGGTGTTCAAGTGCCCATCTAGCCAGTCGCCCGGAGGGAGTGAAGCCATTTCAGAGAGTGGTGGTTGGTGATGGCGGTGAACTGATAATCTTCTAGGTATGGCTTCATTTTACGGATCACTCAGAGGACGGCGAGGCACTCTTGCTCTGTCGCTGAGTAGCGTTTCTCCAGGTTGGACAGGTTTCGGCTGGCATATGCTACGACTCTTTCTTGTTCAGAGTGGCGTTGGAATAGTACGGCGCCCAGTCCTTCGGCGCTGGCGTCGGTTTGTAAAATGAAGGGTCGGGTAAAGTCAGGGCAGCAAAGTACTGGTGCACTGGTGAGATTGTCCTTTAGTGCCTCGAAGGCACGTTCAGCTTCACGTCCAGCTTTGACCCTTTTTGAGCAATTTGTTGAGGGGAGCGGCGAGTGTTGAGAAGTCGGCAACGAAGCGACGATACCACGAGGCAAGTCCGAGGAAGCGTCGGAGTTCTCGGATATTTTGTGGTGCGGGCATCCCGCGTACTGCGGCAACCTGGCCGGGGTCAGTTTGTATGCCTTCGGAGCTGATGACATGGCCTAAGTAGTGCAATTTCTGCTGTACACAGCTGCGTTTTTCGAAGTTAATTTGCATTTGGTGATTCTGAAGCCTTTCGAAAACTTCGCGGAGGTACGACAGGTGTTCGGAGAAGGTATCGCCAAATATGATAATGTCGCCCAGGTACGCGAATACCTTAGGTTGCAGGTTGGGCCCGAGAATGGAGGCAAGAGCGCGTTGAAACGTTGCGTGTAGTCCGAAGGGCATCACTCTCCATTGAAAAACTCCTCGACCAGGGACGGTGAAGGCTGTGTATGGTCGCGAGTGCGCGGCTAAAGGTATCTGCCAATACCCATTTTTGAGGTCGATCGGAGAGATATATTTTGCTTCCTTCACCTGATCCAGGATCGCTCCAATCTGGGGTAACGGGTATGCATCTGGTTCGCTGGCGGAATTGAGCTGGTGGTAGTCGATACACATGCGCCAACTTCCTTTCTTTTTCCGAACTAAGACGATGGCGGAGCTGTATGCACTTTTCGACGATCCTCTCCCCCGCAAGGCGATCGTCCACTTCGGCGGTTATCACCTGCTGCATGGCAGGGTTGCATGGGTAATAGCGTTGTTTCAGTGGGCGATGATGCCGGAGTGTGATCTCGTGTTCGGCGGCGTGCTCGGGCCCGGTGATTTTGGAAAATCGCTCTTTGTGAGATTCCAAGAAATCGGCCTGTCTTTTATTTTGTTCCTCGTTCAGGTGCGCCCTTTCAGTTAAGCTGCATAGCGCGTGCGTAGTATCGAATCTCGGCGGTGGGGCGGGAGCTAGTGGCTGGTTGTCTAGTGACACGACGATGCCTCGCTTTGAGGGTGCTGCGCAGATCAGCGACGGTGCTCCCTTCAACGGGTATATGATGCCTTTTGCATTCTTCCACCAATCTCTCTTTTTTCAATAGATATATCCAGCCAAGAGAGTCAGTGTTTAGTGTGGTGGTATCATTTTCGCTCATCCGTGTGTCATTTACTTGTCGTGGTGTGTTCGATGAACCCGCTTCCGCAGTGTTGGTGCTTGTTGAGGTTTTTGCACATGCGCCTGCAGAGCTGGGTCCCTGCTCGGGCGCCATTTATGAGGTGGGTTTTGTCGAAGGCTAAGGTATGCTCAGCCGCTCCAGAGTCCAGCGAAGGTCCCACTAACCCCCACCAAATAAAACGCAGTCCCCCTCCCACTTCGGCGGACGGCAAGTTGCGGTATTCTAGAGTTTTGGCCTGAGGCCTACACTACCTTAGGGCCAGCCTAGGTATTATTTACCAGAGTACGTTGTAACCTGGCTCGGTTGGTATGTGTGGGGCGGTCTTGTTTTATTTTGTTTAAAGTTTGTTTTTTGCATACAAATTCAGGTTTCTTATTGCTAACGTGTTTTTTTTGGTTTTTTGTAATATGTTTGTATGTGATTATAAATAGGTACAATGTTTAATTTTACAATGATATGCAAATTTTTCGTAAGATAAATAAGTACAGTGTTTACTTTTACAATGATATGAAACTCCATTTTTTTGATTATTATTTTCTTTTGGGTATTATTACAGGAAGTAGTAAATAAAAAAATGTAATTCTTATTGATTGATGATGGTTTCAGTCTATGTATTCCATGGTTCGCTCCCCTGACCGGACGGTGGTGTGGCTCGCGTCTATGTGTATGGCGAGCATACGGTGCCCCTTCCATCGGAACCGCCATCGCTCCTTGTTGTTTCTGGGCCGTTTTAGTCGCAGCTTTTTGAACGGGTCGGCTGTGTCCCCGGTGGCAGTTTCTTCGTTTGCTGTAGCCGGGTCCGCTTTGGGCGATGTGCAGCCCCCCTCAACCAATCAGTCTTCCTCCGAGGAGGAAAGCCAAGAGCGCCCCAAATAGGCGCGAAGCCCAGGCTGCGCTCCGTGCTTACCTACGGACAACTGATGCTGGTTGAGTTCATGCTGGCAGCTTTGGCTCTGGTTTTGTATGAACCGTTTGAGAAGTGAATGGGCTTATTCCGTGTTATGGCTTTTGCGCAGTGAACTTCTTCCATCTGTTGGTGCGCATGAGTATCCAAGTTGCTGTTTGTGAAATCTGCATGTGCTTACCATGCCAGCTTCGCGTATGCGTATGTACGCCTGTATGTATGTACATAGGGGTGCTTTTAGTCTTGTTGGTATGTTAGTTTGTGTGTACGCCTACCAGTATGTATGTATGTATGTTCATATATTGGTACCTATGTGCAGTTGTAAGACGAATGCTAAGGTGATGTTGAATATGTTATTGTGGCGTAGGCAAAGCTACGTTACAACCATAAGAGCTATTGACTTGAAATTTTATAAGAGCATACCTTTTATCTTGTGCTATCTTCCTATAAAAACAAAAGGTTTGAAATTATAAACTTATAGGCGGAAAATTGGTATGGAAATGAAACAAGTTCCTTTTCATGCCGTGTGCATGTACATACTACCAACTAGATTAAAAACTTTTGANCGCAAACGTCATAAATGCTCAAATCCAATAACACGAAATATACACGAAACAAAATTTATTGTAGGTTGTAGGTAGGATAAACTACCTATAGTTCCTGAAACCTCCATTTTTATTTTGTTTAAAATAACCGTTATTTTCTAACTATGCACTTATCTAATAAAAGCTTGACTAAATATTTTTCATCCGATTTTGAAAATCAAACATGGTTTGAGAAAGGAATTTATGTATATACCTTTAAAATGAGATGTATAATAATATATTGTTAGACTGAGTTGTTGGTACTTAGTTTTCATCGGGTAAAATTTAAAATTTCCTATTTATATACCCTAGCGCACTTGTTTGCAAGGGTATTATAACTTGGTTCGCATAACGCTTATTTTCAACAGCCTAAAAAAATCGAGATAGATATAGACAAATGTATACATACATAAATGCTCAGAATGAAAAGAGAAATCGATTAAGCTATGACTGTCTGTCTGTACGTCCGTCCGTCCGAAAACACGATAACTCGAGCAAAACTTGAGATATCTCAACGAAATTTGGTTTGTAGGTTGCCCTTTACCCGAGGTAGGTTGGTATTGAAATGGGCAAGATCAGACTGTATCCTCTCCCACTTCACTTATAACGGTATCTTCGCAAAATGGAAAACTACGATATTTCAGTAAATATTGGATTCAAATTGTTGAAAATGAGTATATGCAGTCGAATTTTGATAGAAAATAGTATTATTATGAAGGTTCTGGAAAATGGGCGTAACCTCGCCCCGTGATGAAATGCCGTATCTATGTAGCCGTTTCACCCTTCCTTACCAAACTCAGTACCAGCTTTACTAAGGGTCCAGCTTTTGAAAATCTTTGAAATCGGGCAATAACCACGTCCACTTTCCATATAATGGTATTTACCGAAACAAAGAAACTTGGATAAATCAGTAACTACTGAAACTAATTCACCTAAAATCCATGATTGTAATAGCCACTTATAAGAAAATTAGATTCATATAAATTTCTGGATAATGGGCGTGGCGCCGCCCACTTATGACCACAAATGTGTATCTCGGTAACTGATTTATCAATTTCTACCAAACTCGGTGCACTTAATAACCTTGGTACAGAAAAGCAATTCATTGAAAATTATTCAAATCAGTCTAAAATTATACCCGCTTCCCGTATAACGGTAAATTTTAAATATACAAAAACTCCGATATTTAAATAACTGAGGACGCTAATTTACTCCAAGTTAATACTAACAACAATCTCTTAACAGTAAACAAGACTGCTATAATCTTTTAGGAATTGGGCATGGCGCCGCCCACATTATGACTAAAAGATATATCCCGGTAATCGCTTTACCGACGTCTATCAAACTTAGTTCAGTTAAGTCTAACTCAGCATATTATCGAAAACGTTAGAAATATGGAAAAAACACCCCTGCTCATCAAAGCAAAGCTAGTTTAGAAAAAGTTGAAACAACGTAATTTTATACCTGTGCCGGGTATATACAATTTGGTTTCGCCCGCACTTATACTTCCTTACTTGTTCTTAATTTTTTCCACTTTGACCATCGCTAAATTAAAAAAATGTCTATGAAAAAGGCTAAATATGTAATATTTATTAAAAGTAAACTTACTTTTGAATAAATAGATACAAATGCAGTTGCATAAAAATTGTCGAAGTTAAGGAATTTATAGCCCAGTCAAGTTAGCTCAAAAAATAGGGGTAAGTTTAGAAAAGTCCCCATCGATCCCACGTCTGCAAAAAATGTTATGCAATGTCAAATGTCACATAAATTAATTTTTTGCATTTTTCAGCAAAACAGTGAGGTTGACATTTCATTTATAATGGTACAGTATATTTTGCTTTGCTGCCTCTATGCTTAAGTGCACATTTAAGATACCTACCCCAAAATGCGCATCAAAAGCATTATTTTTAACATTTATAAGGAAACTGCTCCGATAGATGCATTCAACATACCTGCACATTGGCAATACCTGCCTTAAAAATTGTGCGACTAGTATCAATTATCAATGAAAGTATTACGTTTACCTGCACTGGCCCTACAATTACCTAATTTTACAACCTTTTATTTATTTTGCTCATCTCGCATAACAACGAAAATGGCTATAAATTTATGTAGTTATATAGATAATTAGATAACATTCGGTAAAAATTTCGCTTTCAGTGATTTCTACATGGTAAGTGCTCCGCCAATATTTGGTTTCATAGGGATTCGGATACCTTCCTCATTGAAGTAGTAAAGAAAATTCGCTTAAGTGCCTTTTTCGGTTACGTGCACAAGTTTTTCGTGCAAAGAAGGATGTGCAGCTAAGCAAAATATACTGTATTTGCAACACTCGTACCAATTTTCAGCTGTATGCGAATTATTAACGACGGTAACAGCGGGCCCTGATGGTGGCAACGGTGACAGCGGCTCTGGTTAGCGATAGTGAGCATTCGCAGCCCTCGGTGATGATGGCGGGCGGCCCACGGTGGTAGCTTTGGCCTTGGAGCGACAGTGGTAATAGCGGTGGGGACGATTATTTCGGCGGCCCTGGATGACGGTGAATAGCCAGCGGTCCCCGGTAGAAATGTCGGCCTTGGGGCGGCAGTAATAGTAGCGGCTCCCGGGATTAGAGCAGCGGTGCGGGCCCTAGCGGCGGGGATGATTATTGCGGCGGCCTTGGATGACGGTGAATAGCATGTGGTCCCCGGTAGAAATGTCGGCCTTGGGGCGGTAGTAATAGTACCGGCCCCCGGTGACTAGAGCAGCGTATGTATGTATGTATGTTCATATATTTGTACTTATGTGCAGTTGTAAGGCGTATGCTAGGGTGATGTCGAATATGTTATTGTGGCGTAGGCGAAGAAGCTACGTCACATATTAATACCTTATGTAACTACATATGAGCATTTCCACAGAATGGTCAACCAGGACCGAGAACTAAAATGATACTACTGATTTAGTATGGGAGCTATAAGTTCTGAACACATTGAAAACGACGAGCTACGGACCACAGCTTCCAATTTGTCATCTTCATTATCTAAACGCTTTGTCGATGGCGACATGATTTCTTTGAACGCGGCAGCGACATCATGAATTTGTATGAGTTTGACATAAAAGAAGAGGAAGAACCTTATCTGTCGCCAGAAAAATAGAAATAGATCTAATCTGGCCACAACCACAGCCGTCGCGTAGCCCGGTCGTCGCCAAAATAATTATCTACATAAGAGTACGTGTTAAAATAATTTGACAGCTGTGGTTTGTAGCTCGTCGTTTTCATTGTGTTCGGGATAATATGTGATAGTGGTTCAATTTTGACGATTGATTGAATTTTGACAAATGATAAATACTGTTACGATTATCCTTGCTTAGTTGAAGGATTTACCATAATCTCTGAGTTCGTATCGCTGGATTGTTAAATAAACGCTCAAGATTTCCAAATTACAATACAATTAAGTTTATTAAACAACAAACACTTTACAATACTCGGCAATGCAATAACAGCATTTTATAATACTCGTTAAAGCAATTACAACCATTACAAAAACTTGCACACAATTGCTCTCTGTTTTACAATTTAACTTGTAGCTTGCTAATTCGCAGCTGGACTTCTGTGCCTCCACTTGACGTTTCTTGCTTGCAAATATTTGACCTCTTTCGTCGAACATTCTGCCATTTTCTTGTTGTTCACTTCGCGTTGCCGCAATATTGTTGCGTTACAACAGACAGACAGATAGACTTGGCTAAATCTACTCGTCGTTCTGATCATTTTGGCAAACATTTATGTGGGTTACAGTAAAACCCGCTTAAGTACCTTACACAAAATGTCAGCATTTTAAGGTATTGGGTACTTAAAAAAACCCACCTCGATGCGGGTACTTTAGCGAACATAATTGTTGATATATACATCTTCTTGTTAACTTGCTTAAATATGTATATCCTTGATAAAAACATGAACATGTAATGAAGAATACGTAGCTTAAAACCAAGATCGTGGCATTATTTAAACAGATCAACAAATAAAGAAAAATTGTATTTAAAAAAAGAAAGGCGTGAGTACTAGGTACTCATGAAATTTGATGTGTAAACATATGCGAACGGCAAAGCATAAAAGTACGTTTACATATAAATATTATCTCAATCAAAGCTCGTTAGCTGTCAAATTGGTTGTGCTTGTTATTCACACAACTCGAGGAAAAGTTAAACTTCTTCTCTGTACCACCGTGGTCACTTTTTTCTGCAACACATATTATGCCATTTAAATATATTTTAGCTGAATATTTTATTAAAAATACCTTTACAAACCTATTTTCCTTACTAGCGTCAATATTTGTTTACTATAACATTTGACATTCCTCCTCTTCTACGCAAGTATAATCGATAAAACTAGGTTGGACGCCAAAAAGTTATCGGTTCAATCTGAGATATTTTTAGTTATAATTTTGCATGGCTAATATCTTTTTCTAATAACAGATTAGGGAGTTAAGCTCGAAAATTAGGATAATCTTTTAATACGTAAAGCTTTTATTAGGCGATTCAGTTACATACATACAAATGTAGGTTAGGTTAGAAATTAAACATTAATTTCACTTAATTTTATTCATTTTGCTGATTTAATTTTTTTATTCATTTTCATTTTTAATTCTTTTAATACATGAAATTATCGGTATGATTGATAAAATATGATACTTGTATATACTTGTGACTCAAGGGCGTTAAAATATCTTGGAAACACTGCATCAGTTATTGATTTTGAGCTTATAGTTTGAGCATTTCTATTTGTATATATTCCTCAATTTAGTTTTTCTTTTGGGAATATAATCTGTGGTTCATGTAAATGAGAGCGATTTTTGGGAGAGTTGTGTAGATATTGAAGTTGCAGGATTTTACCCGCTGCTTTTTTGTTCCGTACGTTTTGCTGTTACTCACTTGTTAGGGTAAGAACATAGTGGAGCGGCGAGCAAAGAGCATTTAGCAAAGCGTCGATTTCAAACGCATATGTTTCAATGGGAAAGCGCATAGTGAAGAGCAAAGCATACATACACGTTTGTAATTGAAGCTTTGCTCGATGCTAGCTCTTCACTTTGCTCGCCGCTCCACTATGTTTTGACCCTTACTCTCACTTCAGAGAGTGATTTTGCTGTTTGACCTTTTTCCAGGATTTTACACGAAAAGTATTAGATCAAAGCTATTATATCATCCATACATATGCATATTATACATTCATATATTCATGTATGTTCATCAGTTATCAACGGTCCCAGTAAAAATGATTTCAGTATTTTTTTAAATTTTCGCCTTGCTTTTTTATCAAAATAGACTACAAAACCTATGCCTAAAACCATCTACGAATATCAAAACCAGCGCATGAATCACGTTGACGACAATCGTCTGAACGATATCGTGTCGAGATTGTCTTGCTTCATTAAAATCAAAAATTGTTTGATCGTTTGTGCGATATCGTCAACTCGATTCCAGTTTTGCTTCACGTAACAGTAACAGTAATACGTAACAGCAACACAAAGCATAAATCAGTGTTTTTTCGAGGTCGTTTTATCAGTATCGTTTGAACGACTATCGTTTCAAAGTTACGTGATTCTTGCCCAGTTGCAACAAATGAGTCCATACCATATATGGTCACTAGAAACGAATAAAGGCGCGAGCTCAAAAATTGACGGCGAAAAAAGCCGCATAAAAAAACTTCAGCGCAAAGACTCTTAGCATACTTCGCCGAAGTTTTTCATAAGCATCTTTTTTCAAATTTTTTTACGATTCAATTTTTCTCGCTTTGATTTCGGAATGCTTACACATTGGGAAGTTAGCTTACCGCCAATTAGAGATGGGCACGGGCCGGGCTTTTGGCAGGGGCCCGGCGGGCCGCTTCGTAAGCCCGCGGGTACGGGCCGGAATATTTGCTCTCAGCACGAACTCGTGCGTGCATGGGCGTTCAGTAAAATTTCATAAAAGCACGAATAAACACGAAAAAGCACGTTGCTAATACTACAAATTTAGATTAGCTTTTGTTTTTATACAAAAAACAAATAGTACATATTAAAACTCTTTGGATAAGAGAAAAGCAAAATAAGAAATGTTCGGAAACCGATAGAAAAAATAAGATACTTAGTAGTTTTGTTTACATATCTGTACATAAAATAGCTTCCACTATTTCTACTTCCCAGAAAATATATTGGCTGCGTTTCTTTATACATTCCGGATAATCCCATTTCACAGCCGGAATAAACAGAATGCGTTTGAAATATACGTCAACATATCATCAGGAACGTTCTAAAGAATAAATAAACAAAAAAGTTTATTCCAAACGTTCAGAATGAATAAAGAAATGCAGCCATTATAAAAATCTTTAATGTAAAAAATTTATTCGCTTCAGTATATATACATATGTACATAAACGGGCTTGGACGTATCCCGTCGTGCCGGGCCGGGCCGGGCCGGGCCCCACTAAAATTCTTACCGTGCGGCTCGTGCGTGATCTTGAAAGTTGATTTTGCACTCGTGCCGGGCCGGGCCTGCAAATTTAGGCCCGTGCCCATCTCTACCGCCAATATAGAAGTATTACATATCGTCGCTGGAATAATGAAATAGTGTAACATGAAAAGTATAGTTTTGAGAAAAACGAATTGGAAGTTTTTATAAACCATTACAAACCATACAAATACAATTTCGTTTTTCGGGAATAAATTAGTGAGCCAAAGAGATATTTAAGAAAACTAAAGATTTTTCTAATAGATTAAAGGATTGTCTATCCAATGGTGCAATTATCGAATAATAGTGTATGTGGAATTTACACTGTTTCTTTATTCGAGCGACGATATATGGTCCATACATATTTATGTACATGCAGCCGTATGCATGTGCGGAGTGTAAATAATCGGAAGTAATTATCAATTGTAGCGCATTTCCTCTTACTGAGCATATGCCTAAATGTATGCAACCACCACCTACCAAAATAATAAATATTATTACTAAAATTAGATCCATATATAAAACATTTTTCATTTATTTGAAGTAAATCGGGATACATTTTTACATATAAGATAGTTTCCATTTAAATCATAAAGTACATATTTCACTACAAATATTTTTAAGATCATTTCGAATTGAAAAAATAGCGCTATAATTAGTTGTATTGAAGTATAAAACATTTTATTACGTTCATGTTTACTTATAAAGCGCATAACAATATTTCTGTCGCCATTTATCCGATGTTAAAATTTTTCACCACATTATTTTGCTGCACAGCACCCTGAATGCGGCAAAACAGTTGCTCGCAACCCTCAAGTTCTTTATGGGGACCAAATTAACAGCCACCTCGCAAAAGCATTTTCTACTGGTATACTGTGGTTCGGACTAGTTCTCGGGAGCTATTCTGCGGCAGAACTTACAACGTTAAAGTACATAATTTACAATGTAAATAAATGTAAAAGTAGGTGTGGTGGCTGAATCGTCTTTGAGACGTTGCTTATAGCAAGGGGGCCGGTATGTTTAGGCTTCCACGCTAATTCAATTATTCAATTAAATTATCGGGTGTACCACCCTAATGTTAATTTAACAGATGCACACACATACACATTCGTATAGTGAAACAAAACAAGAAGAAAAGCTGCACTTTTCCTGTCAGTGCACTTTCGTTCAATTTCCCCTGAAAACGGAACTCTTCAAACCGTTTAGATGGTTCGACTTCAGTTTTTAATTCTTTAAACTTCCTATTGGATTTTCATCACCAGCGATTACGGACTTTCCGCCACCACACCACTTCATAAGCAAGGTAATATTGTAAGCCCCCTTGAATTTTAATATACATATTAAATAAACCGCCAAACTTAATTGTATTTCACACTAAAATCTGGTGCTTTTGTTTTCTTATTTTTCCAATAAAAAACACTGGTGCATTTATCGAGTCTATACTCACCAAGTTCCCAGGGTTTTTCACCTATTATCCAGTGGCAAAGCGCAGAGAGTCCCGAGTGGCAAAATTTATTTGCGTCAAATATAATATTTATTTATTTATTACAAACTGAAGCTTACAATTAAAATTATAAGCCTAGTAAGGAAAGCTATGGCTGCTATGGTCTTCAGCTTCTTCTTTGGTGTATAAATAGAGCTTTATACTAAGTGCTTATAAGTAGTTTAGCATTTCATTCTAAATTTTCAGATGCGATATATTTATTGGATATATTTATTTAAATTTTGTAAAATAATTTGGATATTTTTAAGAAAGCTATAATTTTATTAATGTTATCGATTGTGGGGTTGAAAATGCATTGAACGGGGTCGGTGTTATGAAATATATGGTTTCTTAGTGAATTTAAGGAATAACAATCTGACACAACGTGATTAATGGAGATCGGGGCGGAGTTACAAAACTGACATGTTCTGGGGGTATTATTGTCTATAAGGTGAAGATGGGTTAATTTTGAATGGCCCAGACGAAGTCGTGCGAGTTTAATAAAATCCATTCTGGAAAGTGATGTGAGCCCCCTTTGCGAGGTTGCTTAAGTGAAGCCTCTGTACATTTTGCGCTTTGTACCAAGTTGAGCATTTTTGCCAAGTCTCAGATTGATATTGTTTTATGAATTTCTTCTTGAGAAATTCAACTATGTCATTAACACTTAGATTAGTAGTTGTTAAGACAGGAGCTATGGTGGCGTATTTTGATGTGCTATCAGCAAGTTCGTTACCCTTTATACGGGCATGGCTCGGGGACCATATCAGTAAAATGTTTGGGTGTTTTTTTTGTAAAATACTACGAATAAAACTCGGATAGAATCATTATTTTCGATATTGGATATAGCATCGAGAGATGAAAGTGAATCGGAACAAATTGCAAATTTACCTTTTTTGTTTTTAATTAGGTTACCAGTCGACATGATAGCAATTAATTCAGCTGAGTATATGAAGCTAGGTTAGATACTATTAGGTTTTCATTTTCGGTAGTTACACCGAATCCTATCATATTATTTCTTTGGGAGCCGTCTGTGTACATGAAGGTGTAATCCTTGAGTTCATTTTGTATATGCGCAAATGCTTGTTGATATATTATAACGGGTGTTCCGATTTTTTGTACTTTCGGAGTTTAGTGTTAACTATTGCTTTCTGGAACCGCCATGGGGGTATGTGGGCTAGAATAGGGTTTAGTGGTAGGTATGGAAGGTTAAGGTCTTTGCTGTTGAGAACTGCTCTACTAACTGCTGAGGGTACTCTTTTAGATGGCCTTTTTTTTCGTAGGTTTGAAACCGAAACCAAAGATGTATACACATCAAAAATTGATAAAGCAATGGTATGTCATTTTTACAAGAATTAAATTCTATAAAAAGTTATTGATTATACATATATACAAGCAGTGTTGGACATATAATTTTGGACCAAATTCAGAATAATATTGTTTGCCACTTCTGTTTATTTATGCTTTACAAACGTTAGCCCCAGTAAGGCTTTAATTTCGGTGCTTCATGATATGAAACATAATATAGTTATAGACGATAGGAGGTACTCCCGATTGAACTGGCACCCAGAGTTTGGAAGTTAGTAGTTAGAGGGTAGCCCAATGCCTTAAGTGCAGCTTGTCTGTTACCGCAGACATGTAAACTCATTCCCCTCCACCTATTTTCCACCACGTAGTCCATGGCCTTGAGGATTGCAAATACCTCAGCCTGGAAGGCCGAAGCATACTTCCCAAGAGAGAAGTTAATCTTATCCCCATTAACTCCGATATAGACCCCAGATCCTGACACAGAATCAGATTTGGAGTCATCACTGAAGATTCGAAAATGTGTGAGTTCGGGTTCAGTGCTGGTATTGAGCCAACATTCAGCCATAGGGACTTGAATATTATAGAATCTCTATAACAAAGGTAGTGGTGGCGTACTATCCTGTTGCATTGAAAATACACAATTGCTCAGAACAATGCCGCTAGCAATTTCCGCCTCGTCCCACTTAGTGTTATACCGGCATCCGTTTCTTTTGAGTCTGCAAGTGGCCTTTAAGGCTTCCCTACTTATGAGTGAAGGTAAGTGCAGCAGTGCATCCAAAGCAGCGGCACACGGCAGTAGTTCTTTGAAGTTTTGCAACATACTTCCCACGCTCTTGATTGAGAATCTGCTCCACCACTGACGCGTAGCTAATTATGGGTCTGAGGTATAAATCCAGAGGATTATCTGTGGTAACACACCCACGTTTTACCAAAGACCTGTTTACAATTCTTAGAAGTTTTGTGTTCCACGACAGATTTCCACGATAGTTTTGTATACAGAATTACTTCTAGATACTTCACTTCAGGAGAATTCTGAATTTTGGCGCCTTTAATTGTGAGGGAAATGAGACCATTCAACCTTCTCCGAAGCCCGGTTTCGGACCATGCTTTAATGACGAAATATCTAACAGGTTTGTTATGTAAATATGTTTATTTTATTTAAAATAAAAAAAAAAAAAGCTTTTTAATAAAATTAGTTATTATAAATATTTCAAAACTGGATTTTATTTTATTTCTTCATCTCTGCACATCGATATTATTCAAAGGATCTTTTAAACGCTTGAGAAAAACGTTCAAATTTGATTATCGAACACATCAACTTTTTATGTAAATTTTACTCTCCTATTAAATTCCAAATATTTAAAAGAAAATCTCCCCTCTCAAAAAATTTCAATGTGGTAAAGCTATGCTTAATGTTGACATCTGGAGAAATGTCAAAAATCTGCTTTATAATAAAAAAAATAGTAGTAATGAAACTACCTTCTTTTTTGTATCATTGTTAATTCCCTAACAAATACCATATAAACCTAGCTTAATATTGTGAAGAGCATTAAAAAAAATTATAAAAATTTCAAACTTCTTCTCATTTTTATTGCCCTTTCAGTTTTAGTGTAATATAATGCGAATTTCAATGGGCTAAAAGTTACCGTTGATTTTTTTTTTAATTTTTTTGCCGAAGGTGTGTAGCGCTGCCACTGAATTTCAGAATATGTAAATATTGTAAGGAATCTTAAAATAGCACTTAAAAGGGGAAACTATAAGTAAAATGGTAAATGAGGTACGAAAATTTACGTACTTAGGCGGGTTGGGTAAATAAGCGGGGAGGTACTTAAAGGTACGACCGCACTAGGCGACACGACACGACACTACACAGCGCGGCAAAATATTCTTTGCATGTATTCTTATGGAGCATACCGCACTACGCTGTAGCGGAGTTGACCAACTAGGCAAAAATGTCGCGCCGCGTGGTATCGCGAGGTTCCGGTGCCGCATAGTGCGGTATACCTAGCGGAACGACATAACATTTCGTACTATATTTTTAACTTGAAGTAATTGGATTTCCAATTGTGAGTGAATATTCACATGCATTTCATTCAAGAAGAAAATTGTATGTAAAGAAACATAATATTTGAGAAGAATGCGCCAAGGAAAATAAAAATAAGAGGCATTAACATTACATCAGCGTCTCTGGCATCCATCTTGTTTGAAGGTTTTAACACAAATAAATTCAAAAATTTGCAGCGAAGTGTCGCGCCGCTGCAGTTTCAGTGCGATATACGAAAAAGTGTCGCGTCGCTTTGTGTGGTCTTACCTTAAGAGAGGGATTTTCGTCAGATTACATAAAAAAATTCACGCCGCATAAAAATGTTGGTTACTTAAGCGGGTTAGGTACTTATCTGGCGCGGTACCTAAGTGGGTTTCACTATATATCTTCTTCTCCTGGTGCTTAAAAACATCGGACCAAACTTATAATACCATCTCATGTTCATGAAAGGTATAAATAATGATGGAAAAATCGTACGTTCGCGACCGGTACTTAAGCTTATAAAAAAAAAACGAATAGAGATAATTCAACGCGCAATTAGTTAGGAGGAAGTTACTTTATTCCACTTAAATATAAAATGAATCGCCTTAGAATATTCTGTTCCATTTCGCAGTATCTTTCATTTTTCAATTTGCAGCCAAAAGCGACTTCCGTTATTCGTACGTTCGCGATCGCATTTTTATCGCTAACATATTGCTAAATAAAAATCGAAAGATCATCCCTTTTGCACCAAGGATATACATACCTAGCTTGTTTTGAGACTTTCCGTGTTGCCGGAGAAAAGAGGGCCCGCAAAGGGTAGATACCATTCTTGTGCATAAAGTTGAAGACGCCAGGTTCCGCAGATTTTTATTTAAAAAGTTCGTTTTGCGGAGGTAATCTTCGGCCGCGCTGAGGGTTTATATTAGGGCTCATGATACTCGGGTACCCGGTTAAACGAAAAACACACGGATAATGCGACATAAAGCTTCTTATTTAAACTTTTTCGTAAATGTGTATATGTGTACATATGTACATTAGACTGCATCACTCCCCATACAAAAAAAATCGGTACTGTTTTTCATTGGAATTAAAAAATCTATTATATTTTAAGACGTCCACCAAAATATTTCGGAAACATAGTAAGATTTAAGCGAGCTGGATCGATTTGAAGATACCCCCATAAATGGAGTTTTTTATGAATAAAAATAGTTTCTTAAAGATGTTTTTTGAAAAAATCCCCTCAAATGACAAAACGGTTTAAGCTTAAAAAGTTTACATAAAAATATTTAAAAAAAAAATGTGAACGGAATCGTAATAATGAGATTTTTGATGCTGTTTTTTAACTTTTTTCAAAGATTGGTATAAGAATAAACTGAATTTAAACTCTTCCGATTTACACTTGTGAGGTATCATTGGAAAGGTATTTTCTCACCCTTTTTATTCCTTTGCTAAGAAGCTCATTCACAGGATGAAAGAGAAAGGTAGGATGAACGAACATCATTCAAAGTTGAATTAAGATGTGTTGGTATTTGAAATGACTTTTTTTGCACATAAATAAAAATAGTGGGAAAATACCTTCCTACCGATATCCCATAAGTCTAAATCAGACTAGTTTTGGCCCACTTACTTAAGTTTTTCGTAAATCAATCTTTGAAAAAAGTAAAACAAACAGAATCAAAAATCTCATTATTACGATTCCGTTGAAAATATTTATAAATATTTTTATGCAGATTTTTTAAGCCTAATCTGCTTTGTCATCTGAGGGGACTTTTCTAAAAAACTATTTTTATTCATAAAAAACTGCATTTTTCTTTCGGAAAAATATTAAGATTTAATTGAGCTGGACCGATTTGAAAATACCTCCAAAAATGGAGTTTTTTATGAATAAAAATAGTTTCTTAATGAGTTTTTTAGAAAAAATCCCCTCAAATGACAAAACGGTTTAAGCTTAAAATATTTGCATAAAAATATTTTAAAAAAACTAAAAAAAAATTTTGAACGGAATCGTAATGATGAGATTTTTGATGCGGTTTTTTTAACTTTTTTCAAATATTGGTATAGGAAAAACTTGAATAACTGAACCTAAACTCTTCTGATTTAGACTGAAGAGGTGTCATTGGAAAGGTATTTTCTCACGCTTTTTATTTCTTTGCTAATAAACTCATTCTAAGGATGGAAGAGAAAGGTAGGATGAACGAACGTCATTCAAAGTTGAATTAAGATGTGTTGGTATTCGAAAAAACAAGATGGGACACGAATGACGTTTTTTTGGCCAGAAATAAAAACAGTGTGAAAATACCTTTCTACTGAGATCCCATAAGTCTAAATCAGAACATTTTTGGCCCAGTTATTCAAGTTTTTCGTAAACCAACCTTTGAAAAAAGTAAAAAAAATCAGCATCAAAAATCTTATTCTTACGATTCCGTTGAAAAGATGTTTAAATATTTTTATGCAGATTTTTTAAGCTTAATCTAATTTGACATCTAAGGGGACTTTTTCCAAAAAGTTCTTTAAGAAACTATTTTTATTCATAAAAAACTTCATTTTTTGAGGTATTTTCAAATCAGTCCAGCTCGCTTAAATCTTAATATTTTTCCGAAATATTTTGGCGGACTTCTTAAAATATAATAAATTTTGTAACCCCGGCGGAAAAACCGCAACTTTTGTTGGAAAATATCGTTTTGGATCAAATAAAAACGGGCTATAAAGAGTGGCCGCGGGAAAAGAACTTCCACAAACGTAAAATTATTGCTTCTACCTTATGTGGATACATAATATAACTTTTCACTATATCGCTTGGAAGATTCTTATAGACTTTCCTATGTACATACGTTCGCTTGCGGTATATAATCGTAAGTGCACTTACATTTTACCCCCATACATTTTTTCGAGTACCCGGGTACTTGCTAGTAAAGTACATTACCCGAGTAAGGCATCACTCGCTACCCGGGTACCCGGGTAGCTCATTACCCCTGTCAAATCATCAGCCCCAGTTTATATCCATACTAAGAAGAATTCTCCTTTCTGTGTTGCCGTAAAGAAAAGCCACCCCGAAACGTTTGCAAATTGTTTATTGGAAAAAACGGTATTGGTATATTCACCAAAAAACCTACAAGTATGATTCCATAACGAGCCGTATGAGAGGGAAATAATAGTGGCTCTAAATGTTTGCTGGGAAAAAGTAGATCCGTATGCCGTGATGTTCGCTCACTGCAACGAAATGATGTTTGAACAACGTGTCGCATAGGTTTATACTGAACTGACATGTGACAAGTATGCATGCAAGTCTGATTGTGTATAATTTGCTTAACTGCCTAACCAGAATGGTGAGGCTCTTGTATGTAGCAAGAGCTGTCAAAAGTTAGATTATTCTAAAGCTTTTGCCAAATTAAACTTTTGCTTCGCTTTACGTGACAAATTCGCTTTGACGGATAAGATGATTTGTATGAAGATGCACAAAGCATGCCACATAGATTGTTGAAACTGCGCGCGAAGCGAAAAGATGGCTAACTCCCATCTTTTTGCGCGCTTTGACAACAGTCGGTTTAATATTTATTTTGTTTCGTCCAAATTCGAGTTTTCATGCAGAAACATAAAACTTAATTACATTGCTAATAATTTTAAAGCAAAATATATAAAATCCACGGCAATTTTGACGAGTAAAAAAGCAGTACAAAATTGCTTTCTTGGTGTTCATTGTGGCATACCTTTTGCGCCTGGCGCTTTGCTGGCAAAGTTATAAATGTCACGCAAAGCTACAAAGTTTTATCTGACATCAGCTTAAATGCTCTAAACTGCCCACAATATGTAGCTGTGGTTATGGTGTATTATTTCTGATGTAGCTGATGTAGCTAGCGAAATAGCTTGTGGCTGTGATTCATTCTGTTTAGCCAGTAAGAGTTATTGAAAACTTTTTTTAATAGGAAGTAACCTTGACTTCAAAGTCAATATTGTTTCAAATTTGTCAAATCTGAAATTTAATTAATTAATTGCATATAAACTCAAATACAAAATGGTGAAGACTACTTTCAGCGTGTTAATCTTTTCATTGTTGCTCCCTGAAGAAATTCGTGGTCTTGATAATAATTCAGTACCAACTCCAACACCTTTGATGCAACCAGAATGGGATCCTGTTATCAGTGCTGTTCTATTAGAATGCCCCAACTTTTTAAAGGAGAACAATGCGGAGCAAACTGGAAAATACCATCGAAACGGAATGCAAATAATGGTGAACATTCGAGTGAATCCAAGTTTTCATATAGAAAAAGTGGACAAATTTCTCATCCTTGATGAAATATTTGACACAAGAAAGCATTCCAAGGCCAAACTACTGTCTCCTTACTTAATCGAAATTAGCCGAGGCGAACCTGTTATGATGTACCCTTTGGAATTTTCTAAGGTAATAGATAAATTATTTGTATACATCGCTATCAATGCAAAAATCTCTTTTTGAAGCTGGGTTTTTTTAAATCTTTAACTTGCTCCCAGATATACATATATACATACATACGTATATCTGAAACTAAAACCCAAATTTTAAGAAACAAGATTTATTAAAATCTTTACAACAACCCTGTGTCAAATGACCGGCTCCCAGGGTACGAAAATAAACTGTACAAAACAATTCCCATTTGCTCATCGATCACCATATCATTTGTGGTTTTGTACAGTTTTGTACATACCCTGCAAACCAAAGTTCCCGAAATCTTAAGGAAATCGTTAGGAGTATCTCATTTCTGTAACGATTTTTTTTACGAATTTTGAAAGAAAATTATATGAAGTGGTTGACACGAACTCGTAAAGAAATTTCTGTATGAAAAATAATGAAAATTCTGGAAAAATTCTGAAAGACATTCTTCACATACCAGCATTATTTTCGTTGCTCACAGATTTTCTTCCGAAATTTCGTAAAAGAATAGAAGTGTGTGTAATTTATTTCATTTTAGAAAATTAGGCAAAAAATCGAATCAAATCTTAACGAATTCTTTAAAATTTCTTTACAACGCAGAACACTCTGAAAAAATGGTTTGCAGGGTAGTAACAAATAAATTGTAGGATTAACTGTCATTTTCCCCAACGAGAAACGTTTGCTTTTAGTTTGTGACAATTGTACCATAGGGTACGTTTTATATGTATGCAAACGTTTCAATTTCGTGAAAAATTATTATTTTTTCCAATTCAATTAAAACACATTTTTATTTATTTTTATTCATTGCAGCCATTCGTTTTGTATTTAGTTATTGCATATATGTACATACATACATATATTTTTCTCTGCACGATTCATTTCGTTTGTTGTTTCGTCTGTAACTACTAAACTACTGTAGTGTATCACGATTGAGAGAATACAAAGGTTGCGCCGATCTCGGACCGCTATTCCTCTCTTAACGAATTTGACAGAATCGTGGTTTGCATGACGTCACACTTGCGCAACTTGTTTACGTTTCCTTGCAACATTTTTTCTTCTTCTTCCATTCTTGCTCACGTTTTGACATTTCTCTCTCGCAATTGCACCAGTGTGACGTCACACAAAAGTTATTCTCAAAAATCCTCTCTGATCGGCGCAATCTTGTATTCTATCATTCTTGGTAGTATACTATCGCCAAAGTGAACTCAGCCGTTTTGTTTTCGTATTGTACCGAACTGTTGAAGTAATAAACGAAACGAAATAGTAACGTACAATATAGTTTATTTTCGTACACTGCGGGCTCCACAGATAAACGCGCTAATTCAACTTTATTGTTACTGGAAAAACATATCCACAAATCCATTTGAATGGCCTTACAAGACATCCGTTCGCAGCGGAAATACTTTCTCTACTCCGATTGTTCTAGTCAGGAAATTCTTCTTATCTCTCAAGAAATCGGTCAAGAAAAATTTCCCATTATTTCGTCTGTGTGTCCAAGGAATTTTGACATTTTTGATACTTCACAGCCTGTTGCCTCACTCTTTCCCCAAGAAATTATGGAACGGGCATATATTTTTGTTGCGAACCTGGGTAGTAAAAAGCGTAGAAAATTTCTAAAGAACTGCGTACTGCCTGAAGGAAATTTGACTCAAGAAAATTTCTTAGCCATTTCTTGCACCTCATTTTGTATGGAATTTTAGCTTTTATTGAGAACTGCATACAGGCCTTAAGCGATTTTGGCAGAGTTAGGGTTGCAAGATTTTTTTTTTTGGCGCGAAATCAGTACATTAGACTTTTTCAAGCTATAAAAATCAGTACTTGTCAGTACACTTTTATTCCAAGCATAATTATGAATGTAAGTAGCAGATAATACTTTGAAACGCCAGAGTACTTGTTTTAATAATATTTTAGTATGGGTAAGGCTTCCTTAAGTGGGCCCCGAATTTACCAAGATTATACTAGTATTACCAAGAAAAGCAAAAAAAAAATTGTAACGCAAATAATTTCATTGTATAGTTTAATGTTTTTTAAATCTGCACCCAAAAAATTTCCAAAACACTGCAAAAATTTTCAATTGTTGATAAAAAAAAACTATTTGGAATTTTGCAACAAAATTTACACCAATTTTTACCATTTGAGGAAGCCTTACTCGTTTATAAATAAAATGTTGTTCATAAAAAATAAAAATGTTATTAATTTTAATATGAGTATACACATTAACATGTAGTACGAGATACCTTTATAATATTACAGGAGCCAATAAATAATTTTATGTACATGACATTTTTTAATAGCAATAATTAGGTAATTTCCACTTTCATTGTTTAAATAGTCAAAGAACTCTAAACATTATACATATTTTAATATTACTTTTAATTTGAAGTTCATTTCTAAAATTTTAATTAGAAGTCGGGGTCTCTCTTTTCGCCAGGAAGCAAACTTAATATTTAAGTTAGTTCCTCTCAGGCGCTTCGTTTGAACGTGGTATTGAAAAAACAAAATTTATTCAAACTGTGGAAAGAGACCTCTATTTAAGGACTCCATCCGTATTTCCTCATGGCTTAAATTATTTTTTCAACTGCGCAAAAACTTCGAAAGACTAAGAATTCGTCAAAAAGAGTATCTAAATTGAGTCAGTAAATTGAGAANAACTAACAACAATCGACAAAAACGTCAGCCCTCTGGTAGATAATGACCCGCAATATGCCCATAAAACGATTGCTTTTTTATATTAATTTCTTGCGCATATCAAACATTTCGGAAAACAAGTCAACTATATTAAATTATTTTCTTCTTACTTTTTACAGTAAATTTTAAGAAAGTTGCAACGTTATGTAAAAATCTTAAGCAAATTTTAAAGTATATCGTTTGTGTAAATTAATATTACACAAACAAAATACATGGGCAAAAATTTCCGATCACCGAGTTACCGCGTACCAAGCTCGGTGGGAAGAACCCTATTACAAATTTGATTGCTCAGAATTGAAAAATCAGTAGAAATTTAAAAAAAATTTGGACAATCGCGTTCTGATTGAAGGAATGAATAAAATCAGTACGAAAGTTGAAAAATCAGTACTGTACTGATAAAATCAGTACGTCTGGCAACCGTAGGCAGAGTTCAACAACCCAATTTGCCACAGGGCGAAGACGACGTCGCTCTGGTGAAGTCGTTTGGGTGAACTCGAAACGAAGTCGTTCTTTCTATACAAAATACAACGTCGTTCCGACGTCGTTTTTTTCTCATCGAATCGAAGTCGTTTGAGTGAACTCGAAACGAATCCGTTTCTTCGAACCCACAAGTTTTTAGAAGAACCTTCGGTCTGGGCTGGACAAGTTCCACGCCCACATTATTATATATCTAAGTATAAATAAAAGTNCTTTCTATACAAAATACAACGTCGTTCCGACGTCGTTTTTTTCTCATCGAATCGAAGTCGTTTGAGTGAACTCGAAACGAATCCGTTTCTTCGAACCCACAAGTTTTTAGAAGAACCTTCGGTCTGGGCTGGACAAGTTCCACGCCCACATTATTATATATCTAAGTATAAATAAAAGTAATGCGTTTGAATAGTAAACCGTTTTTATTATGACAATTTTTTATTATGACAGTATATGGAATCCACAATGTACACTTATTCTCAGAAAATTAAGACACCTACCTCTTTTTTTCAGTATTAATAATATTCTTCATATTATTTTTTTTATATTATACTAGCCAGCCAAGGATGCGCGAGGCTTCGTCATATTTCATATATATCATATGTCATAATGTACTTCGTTTATTATATACATACAAAATCTCGTCTAAATCCGTTCAGTAGCATGGTTAGAGTATATCGCCTTTCCTCTATACTATATATAGAAGATAGTTATTTTAAATAGATGGCAACCCTACTCAAAAAACTTAAAGTTTTGGTACATGCTTTCATTTCTTCTTCTTCTCTTTTGGCGCTGTAACCGCCTAAGCGATTTTGGCCGAGTTCAGCAAAGTACGCCAGTCGTTTCTCAACTGTGCCAACTGACGCCAATTGGAAACGCCAAGTGAAGCCAAGTCCTTCTCCACCTGATCTTTCCATCGCAGTGGTGGTCTCCCTCTTCCTCTGCTACCACCAGCGGGTCCCGAGTTGAATACTTTCAGAGCTGGAGCATCGGTGTCCATTCCAACGACATAACCAAGCCAGCTGACCCGCTGTATTACAATTCGCTGCACTATGTCCATGTCGTTGTAAAGCTCATACAGCTCATCGTTCCATCGTCTGCGGTACTCGCCGTCGCCAACGCGTAAAGGCCCGTAAATCTTCCGCAAAATCTTTCTCTCAAACACTCCAAGAGCCGCCTCATCGGATGTTGTCATTGTCCATGCTTCTGCGCCATATACCAGCACGGGCATGATGAGTGACTTATAGAGCGTGGTTTTCGTACGTCGAGAGAGGACTTTACTCCTGAATTGCCTACTCAGTCCAAAGAAGTACTTGTTGGCAAGAGTGATTCTACGTTGGATTTCAATGCTGACATTATTATCGGTGTTAATGCTGGATCCCAAGTAAACGAAATTCTCTACTTTCTCGAAATTGTAACTGTCAACAGTGACGTGGGTGCCAAGGCGCGAATGCGCTGACTGTTTGTTTGATGACAGGAGAAGTCACATGAAAGGGAGTCGCCCTGTCTGAAAACCCGTTTTGTGGCGAACGGCTCGGAGAGGTATTTTCCAATTCTGACGGAGCTATGCTAAACGTCATTTTACAAAGCCGTATGAGTTTTGAGGGGATGCCAAATTCAGATATAGCTGCGTATAGGCAACTCCTTTTAGTGCTGTCAAAAGTGGCTTTAAAGTCGACAAATAGGTGGTGAGTGTCGATCC
>NW_016161605.1:42671-45107 GCF_001687245.7 Rhagoletis zephyria
CATTACGGAAAACAAGTCAACTATATTAAATTATTTTCTTCTTACTTTTTACAGTAAATTTTAAGAAAGTTGCAACGTTATGTAAAAATCTTAAGCAAATTTTAAAGTATATCGTTTGTGTAAATTAATATTACACAAACAAAATACATGGGCAAAAATTTCCGATCACCGAGTTACCGCGTACCAAGCTCGGTGGGAAGAACCCTATTACAAATTTGATTGCTCAGAATTGAAAAATCAGTAGAAATTTAAAAAAAAAGGACAATCGCGTTCTGATTGAAGGAATGAATAAAATCAGTACGAAAGTTGAAAAATCAGTACTGTACTGATAAAATCAGTACGTCTGGCAACCGTAGGCAGAGTTCAACAACCCAATTTGCCACAGGGCGAAGACGACGTCGCTCTGGTGAAGTCGTTTGGGTGAACTCGAAACGAAGTCGTTCTTTCTATACAAAATACAACGTCGTTCCGACGTCGTTTTTTTCTCATCGAATCGAAGTCGTTTGAGTGAACTCGAAACGAATCCGTTTCTTCGAACCCACAAGTTTTTAGAAGAACCTTCGGTCTGGGCTGGACAAGTTCCACGCCCACATTATTATATATCTAAGTATAAATAAAAGTAATGCGTTTGAATAGTAAACCGTTTTTATTATGACAATTTTTTATTATGACAGTATATGGAATCCACAATGTACACTTATTCTCAGAAAATTAAGACACCTACCTCTTTTTTTCAGTATTAATAATATTCTTCATATTATTTTTTTTATATTATACTAGCCAGCCAAGGATGCGCGAGGCTTCGTCATATATCATATATATCATATGTCATAATGTACTTCGTTTATTATATACATACAAAATCTCGTCTAAATCCGTTCAGTAGCATGGTTAGAGTATATCGCCTTTCCTCTATACTATATATAGAAGATAATTATTTTAAATAGATGGCAACCCTACTCAAAAAACTTAAAGTTTTGGTACATGCTTTCATTTCTTCTTCTTCTCTTTTGGCGCTGTAACCGCCTAAGCGATTTTGGCCGAGTTCAGCAAAGTACGCCAGTCGTTTCTCAACTGTGCCAACTGACGCCAATTGGAAACGCCAAGTGAAGCCAAGTCCTTCTCCACCTGATCTTTCCATCGCAGTGGTGGTCTCCCTCTTCCTCTGCTACCACCAGCGGGTCCCGAGTTGAATACTTTCAGAGCTGGAGCATCGGTGTCCATTCCAACGACATAACCAAGCCAGCTGACCCGCTGTATTACAATTCGCTGCACTATGTCCATGTCGTTGTAAAGCTCATACAGCTCATCGTTCCATCGTCTGCGGTACTCGCCGTCGCCAACGCGTAAAGGCCCGTAAATCTTCCGCAAAATCTTTCTCTCAAACACTCTAAGAGCCGCCTCATCGGATGTTGTCATTGTCCATACTTCTGCGCCATATACCAGCACGGGCATGATGAGTGACTTATAGAGCGTGGTTTTCGTACGTCGAGAGAGGACTTTACTCCTGAATTGCCTACTCAGTCCAAAGAAGTACTTGTTGGCAAGAGTGATTCTACGTTGGATTTCAATGCTGACATTATTATCGGTGTTAATGCTGGATCCCAAGTAAACGAAATTCTCTACTTTCTCGAAATTGTAACTGTCAACAGTGACGTGGGTGCCAAGGCGCGAATGCGCTGACTGTTTGTTTGATGACAGGAGAAGTCACATGAAAGGGAGTCGCCCTGTCTGAAAACCCGTTTTGTGGCGAACGGCTCGGAGAGGTATTTTCCAATTCTGACGGAGCTATGCTAAACGTCATTTTACAAAGCCGTATGAGTTTTGAGGGGATGCCAAATTCAGATATAGCTGCGTATAGGCAACTCCTTTTAGTGCTGTCAAAAGTGGCTTTAAAGTCGACAAATAGGTGGTGAGTGTCGATCCTTTTCTGGTCTTCAAGATTTGGCGTATTGTGAATACCTGGTCTATGGTGGATTTGCCAGGTCTAAAGCCACACTGATAAGGCCCAATCAGTTCATTGACGGTGGGCTTCAGTCTTTCACACAATACGCTCGATAAGACCTTGTAACCTATGCTTAGAAGGCTGATCCCGCGGTAGTTGGCTCGAATGGCGGGGTCACCTTTCTTGTGGATTCGGCAGAGCCCACTTAAATTCCAGTCGTCGGGCATGCGTTCATCTGACCATATTCTGCACAAGAGTTGATGCATGCACCTTATTAACTCCTCGCCGCCGTACTTGAATAGCTCAGCTGGCAGGCTGTCAGCTCCAGCAGCTTTGTTGTTTTTCAGCCGCGTTATTGCTATACGTACCTCGTCATAGTCAGGCGGTGGAACGTCGACTCCGTCATCATCATCGACTGCGGGCTCGTGTTCTTCTCCACAATTTTCCGTGCTGCTACCATTTAGTAGGGCGGAAAAGTGTACCCTCCATAA
>NW_016161605.1:45128-49885 GCF_001687245.7 Rhagoletis zephyria
CCATTTAGTAGGGCGGAAAAGTGTTCCCTCCATAATTTAAGTACGCTCTGGACATCAGTTACTAGGTCGCCATTATTGTTCTTACAGGAGTGCGCCCCGGTCTTTAAACCTTCCGTAAGTCGCCTAACTCTCTGGTAAAATTTTCGGGCATTCCTCCTGTCGGTTTCAAGCTCTTCGCACTAACGTATTTCGGCCTCTATCTTCTTGTTGCGACAAATACGTCTCGCTTCCCTCTTTTCCCTCTTCAGATCCCTATAGCGGTCCCACATAGTGCGCGTTGCGCCCGATCGCAGCGTGGCTCTGTAGGCGGCATCTTTTTTCTCTGCAGCTTCCTGAAAATCCTCATCGTACCAGTTGTTCTTTCGCGCTCGCTGAAATCTGACTACTTCTTCGGCGGCGGTACTTAATGAGCGGAAAATGTGGTTCAACTGCTCGCATATGTCGGTTTGTTGAAGAGTGATCTCTGAGAGCAGGTGTGAGAGTCGAGAAGCGAAAGCGCTGGCAGTCTGTTGTGATTGCAGCTAAGCGACGTTAAGCTTTCCTTGCATATTTGGGCGGACCTTTTTTGCTGCACAGAGGCGGGTGCGTATCTTGGCTGCAACAAGATAGTGGTCCAAGTCGATGTTTGGGTCTCGGAGTTTACGTACGTCCAAAACACTGGAAGCATACTTTCCATCTATCACAATGTCGATTTGGTTTCTCGTTTTTCGATCCGGAGACAGCCACGTAGCTTGATGGATCTTTTTATGCTTCAACCTAGTACTGCATACTACCATGTTTCGGGCCCCGGCGAAGTCGATCAGCCTCAATCCGTTGTCGGACGTTTCGTCGTGGAGGCTGAATTTTCCGACGGTGGTTCCAAAGATCCCTTCTTTGCCCACCCTGGCATTGAAGTCGCCAAGCACGATTTTGATATCATGACGGGGGCAGCGCTCGTACGTGCGCTCCAAGCGCTCATAGAAGAGATCCTTGGATGCCTCATCCTTCTCTTCCGTCGGGGCATGGGCGCAGATGAGCGAGATGTTGAAGAATCTCGCTTTGATGCGGATTGTGGCTAGACGCTCGTCCACCGGGGTGAACGACAGTACTCGGCGACGGAGTCTCTCTCCCACCACAAATCCAACTCCGAATTTGCGCTCCTTTACATGGCAGCTGTAGTAGACGTCGCAAGGCCCCAGACATTGTTTGCCTTGCCCCGTCCAACGCATTTCTTGGATGGCGGTGATGTCAGCTTTTGTCCTTACGAGGACATCAACCAGCCGGGCAGAGGCACCTTCCCCATTAAGGATCTGGACATTCCAGGTGCATGCCCTCAAATCGTAGTCCTTTAAACGTTTGCCGTGGTCGTCATCATAAGGGGGGATCTCATCCGGGGCTTTGCCTTGCTTCTTCACTGGAAGTGGTTTTAACATGGCGGGTGCCAAGCTCAGCGCACAACCCATTGCTAGGATGGGGGTGGTTTCGCAACCAAATACACGTTTATATAGCGATCCGCTTGCTCCAAGCAGACACCCGCTTGCAGCCGCCCCTACTGGTGAACAGACGCTGCAGACTTCAGCATCTCAATTTTTTATCCAACGAACGGTGAAGATCTTATAAGTTTTAAACAATCCTTATCAGAAAAATAATACATTATTACACATCCTGAGGCTACGTCTTTTCATTCGATAGTGACGGTGCAGAACTGACTCCTACGATTATTATAATAAAAAGGTCACTCTCCTATCGATTCAGAATATATTAGAGAAAATCTCGTCAAAATCCATTCCGAGTTTTCGAGATTACCGCGTACAAAAAATCTCGATTTTCCTCGTAGTAAGCGTATTTTATTTGAATTTTGTGTTTCAAATATTTTTGACTGAACATGTAATTACAATTATACTTAATGGGAGTATGTATATACATACACATGTAGATACTTAACTACTTGTACATATGTCCGTGAACTTAATGAAATAAAAACATCAAAGTAGGAACAGCTGATTTATAAATTCTGTCTCTCACTGAAATCCCAACAAATGTAGCCTCATATGGGTGTTTCCATCGGAAGGCCCACCACGACAAAAAAAATAAAATTCTTATATCTAGCGTATTTACGGACCGATTTGTCTGATTTTTAAAATATATACTAGCTATGTAAGTAGAATCATGTTTGCGTAAAATGGTCTTCCTAGGTGGCGCCAAAGTTGAGATATTTCGAAAAACTGTATTTATGGTACGATTTGGTTCGAATTTGGCGTATGTAGTTGAAACATAATAAGTCATAGATTTCCAGCAAATTCACCCTGAATTGGCGGTGAAGTCAAAGCATAAAGTATATTCTATATAAAATACATGTTTTATTTGCGTTAAAAATTCATTTAAAAGCAATATTAACAAAAATATAACGATGGAAATTTATGTCACGTGACGCTACGTAACAAATGGTATTCCTTGTTTGTATCACATTGAAACGTACGACTGTCACGTATGCGACGTATGGAAATACCTATATGCAAACAAAAAAAGCATCAGCTCCTTACGCTTTTTTGAAAAAAACTATTTTGAAGAAAGAGCGCATTCAAGTATTATATGTTAGGTATTAATTTTTAAATAGGTGGCAGCCCCATTAAAAAAATAAAAGCTTATCCGGAGACCATATTCTTTCACTTGATACCTAAATTTTTTGGTCCAATAACTTTGAAAATCTTATTATTTTTAGACAACCCTTAAAATAATATATCCACATCTCACTTTTTGTATTCATACCATGTTCGAATGAAATAGTAATTTTAAAATAGGTGGCAAACCTACTAAAAAAGTAATACGTTATTGAATCTTAGAGCCATTTTATTTGACACCTCATTTCTGATAATCCAACGAAGCGTGCGGGTCTTAAAATTTTTTAGACAGCTGGAAACCCTATAGGAACTCAAAGTACTAAAGATAATATTCCTATCAATACAGATTACACTTAACAAATTTCGTCTAAATCCGTTCAGCGGCGTGGTCAAAATATCTCAACTTTCCTTTATACTATGTATAGAAGATAGTAAGTTGAAATAAGTGCCAACCCTACTTAAAATATAATAAAGTTTTTGTACACGCGAATGCCATGCACTTTCATTTGGTATCTCATTTTGTAATTCAACAAACGGCGAAAACCTTTGAACTTTTTAATAGGTGGCAACCCTACTTAGTAAAATAGTACATTATTGCGCATGTAGAGGCTAAGTCTTTTCGTTTGACAGTGACGGTACAGAACTGATGCCTACGCTTATTATGATTGAATATAGTAATTTTATTAACAGGTGGCAACCCAGTAAAAAAAAATATTAGTGTTTTTCTAGAGGCCAATCCCTCATCCCTTTCATTTGACATCTCATTTTTTGTAATCCAACGAGCAGTGCGGATCTTGTAGTTTAGACAGGTGGCAACCCTATTAAAATTCTAAGTAAAAAAAGATCCCTCTCCTTTATACTTCCTCCTCATACTTCCACCTTATTATCCTAAAATTAAATGGACTATAAAAACTCATACCCGAAAGTACTTGTGTAGTTAAAAAAAATATACGTAAGAACAAACATCGTCGTTCAATCATTAACCCTGAATTACAAAAATACAAAGAATCAGTATATTTCATTACTAAAGTATTTGCAGATTAAATCCCCAACCATTTTTTTTAAAGAAAAAATGCGCCCAACGCAAGCTGAAGAATGTGACAAAGACATGGTCTCCTGAGAGATATGAAACACATTTGGAAACATCAACTCATTCTAATAAAGCTAATGCTCTATATTCCCGATTGATGGCTTCTGCAAAGAGTACGGCCTTTGGCTCGAAAGCCGAAGCCGCTTTAAAAAATTTCATTATCAAGGTTCTCTTTCTTGGCAAAATTAAACATTAAATTGTAAAGCCTTTAATTAAAAAAATTTAATTTCAGTTTCAGTATAATTTTCAGTAGTAAGATATATTTCGGCATATGTTCCACAAAAAATATGTATCTAAAATGGGTACATGATTATTTAAATCTAAAGTATATATTAAATGAGATTCAATATTTGCTTTAGATATAACAAATTTGTTTCAACAAAAACTGTAAGCGTATATGCAGAATGTGAATGAGAGCTTCTTCTGCTTGCATTTCTATGGTTACATCATTTATCCATTTAACATATACGATAAAAAAAGTAAAAAAAAAAATATTTATTAGTTACATTGAGTTACGCCAAAATATGTAGTGCTGAAAATCAATAGATTTTGCCGGCTGCTTCCGACTTGGCCGAAAATGGCACAATGCATACTCATTTTCCATCACTGCAATGAGGTGAGGCACGAGAAGTTTGGCTTGCACGGCGCTCCCACTATTAAACGAGTGAGGCTGCTGCGTGTTGCCACCAGGGCTGCCGTTTGGATCTAAATGGCACAATGCATACTCATTTTCCATCACTGCAATGAGGTGAGGCACGAGAAGTTTGGCTTGCACGGCGCTCCCACTATTAAACGAGTGAGGCTGCTGCGTGTTGCCACCAGGGATGCCGTTTGGATCTAAATAGATCCAATTGGATACATTTTTAGACGAATTTTTGTGGGATACTTGTTTTTTCCGGTCAGTATAAATGTGGATACTTTTTTAAATAGGCCAGAATTTTATATTTCCTGTAAAATTTTTTTCGTCCAAAAATCGATTTTCATTAAAGATGGTAGAAAGCATTACGTTTTTTAAACATATAAAGAATCGCTACTTAAGCGTGAAATTAAAGCATATTATTTTTTGT
>NW_016161606.1:0-5728 GCF_001687245.7 Rhagoletis zephyria
TATTACTCGACGACGTTTAAAGTATCTGCGAGCTTGTTTATGAAGTTCTACTAGTTTAAGACGTTCCATTTTTCTGTTTTAATTGATTAAGAACTCATCATTTAATGTTTCACCAAGCTGAATACTCTTATACTTTTTTTTTAAATATTTCGAGTTTTTATAAGATTTTTAATAAGTTTTCTACCAACTTCCATAATATTATAATTAAAAANTTAACAGTTTGCTGTTTAATAGAACAGTCTTATTTAGCAGTTACCCGTTTCATAGAACAGCCTTGTTTAGCAGTTAGCTGTTTAATAGAACAGTATAGTTTATTATTTTATAAGTGTTCACTTTTAACATAAATGATATACTGGTTTAAATTATTACTAACAGGATACTTTATCTTCTATTCTATATACTAATTATATAAAGAGAAGTCCCTTTTTTTGTAACAGGTAATCTCGCGAACGGCTGGTCCGATTTTCATGAAATTTTGTATACAAATAGCTTTCGGTAACCACCATGTTTTAGGCTAAAAAATTTTTCTTTTTTTCGGGTAGGTGGACCAGGGACCGGTCTATTCGAAAAAATCTTATTATAGTCCGATTTGCTTAAAATTTAGTACGTAAGTAGCTTTTTAGCATATATTAGCATATATGACCCATTTTTTCCGGGAAGTGGTCCAGGGACCGATCTATTCGAAAAAATCGAATTTACGGTCCGATTTGCTTAAAATTCGGTGCGTAGGTAGCTTTTTAGCATGTATTAGCATATATGATCAATTTTTTCCGAGAAGTGGACCAGGGACCGATCTGTTCGAAGTAATCGTATTTATGGTCCGATTTGCTTAAAATTCGGTACGTAGGTAGCTTTTTAGCATATATGATCCATTTTGTCCGAGAAGTGGACCAGGGACCGATCTGTTCGAAGTAATCGTATTTATGGTCCGATTTGCTTAAAATTCGGTACGTAGGTAGCTTTTTAGCATATATGATCCATTTTGTCCGAGAAGTGGACCAGGGACCGATCTGTTCGAAGTAATCGTATTTATGGTCCGATTTGCTTAAAATTCGGTACAAAGGTAGCTTTTTGTTTTCCAATTTTCATGCAATTTCGAATATAAGTAGCTTTAAGTAACGACCATATCAAGGGCCGAATTCCTCACTAGGCAAGATTTTTTTGCGCCAATCAGAAACAACGGATACTGTCTAAATATAATTATAATATATCTCAACTAATATATATTTAGAAAACCGTTTGTTAGTTTTCGCAAGGCTCGAGAGCGGCTAAACTACCCAATGCGTTCCCGCACCCTTTGAACTATTCAAATTTATTATTCCACATTCTCTCTTAAATGGTTTACGGGCTAAAGTGTCACACATGAATACCCCTCTAAAAATTGGAATAAATTTTGAATACTTCTTTAAGTCTACATCAGTAAGAGGTCTTCTGGGTAGCTTCATTAAGAGTTTTTTTGATATGGTTTTAAATATAATCCGAATCCCTTTTTATAAGGCTTTAAAAACTTTCTTTTTCCCATTGAAATAGCTTCCATTGTATTATTATGACGTTTCGCCTCCAATAACTGCTCCTTTCCAGTTTTTATAGCATTGATTGTTTTAATAATTCCTGCAGTACCGCCAGATGCTACGAATAAAGGCGCTAATGGGAGAAATCCTCCAGATTTAGGTAATGGTATTACACGTGGTGCTTTTATTATAGATTTTTTTCCTCTAAAAATATTATTTACCTTTCGTGAAATTTTTATTGCATC
Source organism: Rhagoletis zephyria (assembly GCF_001687245.7). NCBI lineage: Eukaryota > Metazoa > Arthropoda > Insecta > Diptera > Tephritidae > Rhagoletis > Rhagoletis zephyria. The sequence continues at coordinate 1,757 of NW_016161606.1, forward strand.
TTTTAAGTTATCACTTTTCTTTAAATTTTGTTTAGCTCTTTTTAAAGCATGTTTGAAGAGATGATAACCAGTTTTTCCTCCCACTTTCTTAGCTTTACTATAAATGTTCCCATACCGAATTTCGTTTTTGTCTTCATTATATTTGTAACTAACCAAGCATTTGTTTTCTCATTTGTTTTCTCATTAAGATTGCTATCCTTCGCTTTAACTCTTTCCCAAGCCTTCTCAATTAATTTTTTATCAGCAATATGTCGATTCTCTAAATCTTTATTATATAAATATGATATATCATGTTCTCTACAAGCGGCGTCTAGTAGATTAATACCTCGATCTCCTCTTACTAAACGTTTCTCTAGTTTCGTTCCAGGTCTAAAAGATTGATAACTAGGCAAATGAAGTTCAGCAGGAAGCTTATTAATTATATTATTTATAAAACCTTTTCCGACGACTGACGATTTATGACTAAACCTTTTTTCATAAATAACTCTCATATTTAGGCCTTTTCATATTAATAGTTTAAATATAAGTAATTAAAAGTATAAAAATAATTTGTTTATATATATTTATATTAGTATTCAAAATACGGTTTGTGAAGCAACGTAATACCCAAAATATTAAAAATGTTGACTTGAGATTTAATAAAGTAAATAAAGTTCGACATAGCTCATTATTACCAAACTCAATTCGAGCTCTTATTGTTGGACCATCAAACTGTGGGAAGACAAATGTAATGATTAGCCTCATTGAAAGTCCAAATGGGTTAAAATTCAAAAACATCTATTTATATTCGAAATCTTTACATCAATCAAAATATAAATACTTAAAACATCTAATAAACCCTATTAAGGAGATTAATATTTCAACATTTTCAAATAATGATGATGTGCTATCACCTGACAACGCAAAAGCAAATTCTATATTTATATTTGCTGATATAGCTTGCGAAAAAACAAAATCATGTTCGATCCTATTTTTGTATGGGTCGTCATAAAGAGATTGATAGTTTTTATTTATGTCAGACTTTTACTCGTATTCCAAAACCTTAATTCGAGATAATGCAAATTTAATTATCGTATTCAAACAAGATGAAAGGAATATTAAACATATCTATAATGATCATGTTGGAGCTGATATGTCCTTTAAGACTTTTTGCATTTTAAATGCATAAATGTTGGAAAGAAAAATATGGATTTCTGGTTATAAGTAAAGATGATTCTATCAACAATGGTCGATATAGAAAAGGATTTGACGTCTTTATAACCTTACTAGCAGACCCGGCGAACTTCGTTCCGCCCAAAATTTTTATATATTTTATTGAAATTTTTTGGTCCAACATTTTCACCAACAATTCACGTTTACGATTTTCATTGGCACATTTGTCTGCTAAGATTAAGGTATGGTGGTCATTTGCCGCTTTAAATAACCTAAGGAAAGTGTTATATCCGTTCTTGAAATTCTCCAGTTGTGCGGCATTTCATAGCACGGTTATTCGCAAAGCGAAATACATTTTTTCCTCTTCACTCCCTGGCGGCAACAATGACCCGGTTCTATAGTGAATGTCCTAGAAGCTTTACAGTATAGTAGGTGGCAATTTCAAAATGGGTGCGAATCATTGTTCTACAGAAATGCAATATACATACGGTGACCATCCGTTCTGTTTTTTGCAGGACCGTACTGTTATTTAAAGGTCTGTCCTGCGTAGTTTTTCAAAACATAAAACCCCCAAAATGTACTGATTTTTTCCAAGTGTCCTGCCGTTGCCCCGCATTTTCTTCGATATTTTAAAATTAACTTTTCCTAATCGAAATAAAAGCAGTGTCGATAACTAATTGATAACTACATAAGGGTAAGCTGGTTTTGAAGGTTCAACTATTCAATGCGTTCAATGCGTTCTAAATATTGTACTGTTATGGACAATGGATGACGAGAAATTGAAGGCCAGCATCAAATATATCGATAACATTGTTCTACAAATTTTGTGGTAATCGCTTAAGAAAAAAAAAATTTCCAAGCCAATTTTCCTTTCAAACAAGCGTTTTCGTTATTTTTTCGAAAAGCGTGTTTTTAGTACATTTCGAACCTATTCGTCGATGTCATAAAAAAATTATCCATCAACATAAGCGACCTACAGTCTCTTACAAAAATATATTACTTTGCCGATTTCGATGAAAATTATTAGTGTTACAAGCGACCAAAATCGAAAAATTGAAATTTCAATCATTTTCGTTTTACAGCAAATGAAAATCTGATGAGAAATGTAGATGTTACGGAACACAATCTGCACAACAAATATATATTTTTGCAAAGAGCCCATCAAACCTTTCGAAATGTTGGTCGTTTCATGAGATATTGAGGAATAACTGAAAAAGTATTAAAAATACGTTTTTCGAACAAGTCTCGAAAACACTTCTTTGAAAACATGGGTATTTTTCGTGTTCAACGACCCAAAGTTTGCCTAAAAGAATTGCTTTACAGAGGTTCATATTTCGTGTAAAGTAATATGTAATATGCCTTATTATAATTTTGTAAATATTCATTACTAAAAGATTAATACCAATGAAGCAAATGTGATTTATGTTTAAAGTTTAAAATTGGATTAATAATTAAGAAATATACACTCCTCGTTATTTGAATAGCGCATCCTTTCAATATTTAGTAGGTACAGTTTTCCTTTTGTTTGTTTAATATTCATTAACTTTTTATAAAAATATAGCATATTCTACGTCTACATCCCATTTAAAAAATTTTCGAAAATAAAAAAAAAATAAACATATGGGCGACTTTTTTTTTTGTTGACTGTGCTGCGCATTTTCTTCGATATAAAAATTTTGTCAAGCATTCTTTGTATGGTAGAAAATCAAAAAAAGGGGGCGCTATTCAAATGACGAGGAATGTATTTATGTAGTATATTTTTGTTATTTTTATACTACGGAATTATATGTAGGTAAATTTTTTGAAAAATTGTCCTGCATTTTCAAAATATATTTATGGTCACCGTAAATATACATATACTTATTTTAGACGAAATACCTTAAAAGTTTGAACGCATAATAATATTGGAAAATCACATCCATTGGGACAATTGCAACGCAGGAGCGTTCGATATACTCAATGGTGCAACAGGTCGTTTTAATCTGACCTTCACGGTCACTTTTCTCACTTGGCTATTTTTAGTAATAGTATTGCATACATATTTAAAACATTAGCCAAATCGGATCATAAATAAGATTTTTAGTAATAACTCAACTACAGCGCCAACTGTCGGATTAAATTGTGAAACTAAACCATCCAGAGACCCACTCAAATATACAAAAAGTTTCGTTAAAATCCGTACAACCATCTAGGAGGATTTCACTCACAAACACACCTACAGAAGAATAAAAAAATTCATTCAAAGATAGCTAAAGGTCGGTACGTTTGTAGGCCTCACACCCCTTTTCAAATAGCCCAAATTTTCTCCAGGAGTATGGCCTTGATTTCAACTATATACATATCTCGATACGAAGTTCCAGTACTGTACCATGAATACTTTCAGAGATATGCAGTATAAAAATTCGATTTATATGGGAAGTGCCACGCCCCCTTTCCAACAGCTGCCCTCTTTCTTCATGAGTATGCGATTGATTTCGTATATCTCAAGTTCCAACTCTACCATGAAGATAGGCAGTATGAAAAATTCGGTTTGTATGGAAGATGCCACGCCCCCTTTTCCCATAGTTCCAATTTTTCTCAAAGAGTATGCGATTTATTTCGTACATCTCCATACAAAACTCTAGAACTCTACCAAAAAATTTCCAGAGATAAGCAGAATGAAAAATTCGGTTTGTATGGGAGATGTCACACCCCTTTTTACAATAGGTAAAATTTTTCTCCAAGGGTATGCGATTGATTTCGTATATCTCCATACCAATTTCCAAAACTCTACCATGCACACTTTCAGAGATATGTAGCATGAGAAATTCGGTTTGTATG
>NW_016161606.1:5753-46338 GCF_001687245.7 Rhagoletis zephyria
CTGGAAAAACGATAATGAGATTGATCACTTCGATAGCTTTGGAAACTTACAGCCTCCTAAGCAAATAATAAAGTATTTAGGAAAAAACATTAAATATAACTATAATAAACAGCAAAGCTATAATTCATATAATTGCGGACATTTATGTTTAAAATTCTTATTATCAAAGTAAATAAGTAATTATAAAACTTTCTTTTATTTCAAATAAAATTTTATTTGTTCTCATCATCAACATCAACAGGGCTTTCCATTCATATACACATACATATTAAATACTTAGCAATTAACTATGTGAACATTATTAACACACTTTTCTAGGGGTGGAGCATATATATATATGTATATACCAGGGAACTGCAATTATTCGTGTTTTTAAGTAATTGGTTGAATAACACAAGAAATAGTGTTAGACTATGTTCAAACAGGCACCTAATTGGCAATTAAGAACCTTTTCACCAATTAAAGCCTTAATTGTTACCCAATTTGCCATACAAAATTTCAATTTATTAATTGCCAATTAATACTTAATTGACAATTAATTTGTGTCCGATTCTCTACGCAACCCTGTGAAGTATGTTTATGTTATGAGAGGAGACGGTGGCTGCGTTTCTTTATACATTCCGGATAACCCCATTTCACAGCCGGAATAAACAGAATGCGTTTGAAGTACACGTCAACGTATCATCGAGAACATTCTAAAGAATAAATAAACAAAAAAGTTTATTCCAAACGTTCAGAATGAATAAAGAAATGCAGCCGGTATGTTTGATGAGAAAACGAAACGTCATGAAAACGAAATATCAAGAAAACGAAATGACATTTCAATATTATTAAACAAAATTAACCAGAATGGCGGATAAAATTGATCGTGAGTAAATTTAAACAAATTTTCAATAACAATATAGTTAAAATAATCACCTTTTTATTTTTATTCATTGTAGAACCAAAACCGAAAAGAAAAAGAATGGGATGGAGTGAGGGGGCCGAGGTCGCTGTGCTTGAGCTGTGGGAGGAGCGCGTGGAGGAGCTCCGTGGGCTGAGGAAGAATGCTCAAGTTTACGCGGAGATGGCGGCTGACCTCTCCAAGCTTGGATACAATCACAGCTCAAGAGACGTGCAAGTGAAGCTGCAAAACTTTTCACAGGGATACAGGTAGGTTGATATAAGAATAAAATGCAATATAATTTTTGAATTCAAACTCCTAGGAAAGAAAAGGCAGAAATGGGTCCTTCTGGTGGGTCACCTTCAACATGGGTGCACTTTGAAAGGGTGCATTCAATAATCGGTGCATTCAAGGCGAGCCTGTACAAAGATTTGACACTTGAAAGCATTGATGGTACGTATGCATGTTTTGGCTTATTTGCAACACTTGCATATATGTACATAACAGGGGGTCAATTCCCGTTCTGCATTATCTATCGTGAAGTGAAGTGAAATGTTAAAAATGCACAGCGAAGTAAGTGCAGTGTGAAAGTGTTTTTTTTTATCACTTCACAATATCGCAGACCCGAACTGTCCTTCTGTACATATGTATTATGATGGAATTTTACAAGGTGTTGGACATGGACTGGCTCCTTTAACTAATGGCGTTTTCGTTTCTACCAAAAAATTTTACCTTCTCATTGCTGTTTCGCTCAAACAGCAAAAGGAGGGCAACGAGAAGGCAACATTTTTTGTAGAAAAGAAAACGTCATTAGTCAATGTTTCCTTTTCGAAAACAGTGCATTTTACCAGCTGTAAAATAGTACTAGGCTACCTCACTTCTAAACAAGTATGGATTTACAACTACTGTATAAATCTCTGATTAATTTCCAATCGTTTACAATCGCATATTAAATTTTTTTTTATTTCTGTTGTTTATACCCTTGTGAGGCAGATTTTACTGTTTATTTGCTTAAGCACCTTGCATAATTTCATCATGCGAGCATTATGCCGGCATACCAGAAACCACATATGTGGATGTTTCAAAGATTGCACAAAGTACTTAAAATTAAAAAAAATTTGCATACAAATTAATCAAACTTTTTAATCAGAATGTAGAAAATTGGGTATGCAGTTTTTTAGCCCATTAAATTTAGTCTAACAAGGCCAGGTTTAAAGTCGCTAAAATTGCCGTTGATTTTTGAGAACTTTTTTTGTCGAGGGTGTTGACCATTTTCTTTCATATAACGCAGGAACAAAATCTATTTTGTTTGTTGAGCATTTTCTCCCATATAAAGTATGCTCGATATTTACTTTTATATGGAGAAATATGCCTACCACCGTCAGCAAAAAAAAAATTATTAAAGATCAACGCGATTTTCTAACGATTTAAAATTTTCACTTTAAACTAGTAAAATTTAAAAAAATAAAACTGCATACCTAAAATTTTTCTAAAATTTTGTAATAAAAAGTTTAAGATTTTCGGGTGTAATTGTTAAAGTTTGTTGAATTTTTATAATTTTTGTAAGAAGTTCGAAATGTGGATTTATGTGGCGCTGGTTATGTACTGTGCTAGACTGTTATATACAAATTATAAACATTAAATAAACAAAAGAAAAATAACCAAAACTTATCAAAATGTCATTTAACTTAACCAGCTGACCACCAGTGTACGTACATATATACAATAAGCAAAAATTTGTTTCATTTTACAATTTAAACAACTTTTGGTTTTATTAAATTTTTAATGTCAACAATGTTTTCTTTTAAACAGACTCATCAAAAACATCGTCGTCTACTGCAGCACTACCATCACCTGTAACACCGCTACCTTCACCCTCGTCGTCACTTCCGTCGCCAGTGCCTTCAACATCTGGATCGGCTGGAAAAATAAAGAAAAACAATTTCCAGGAGAAACTTTTAGAAAAGTTTGATAACTTGTCATCGGACATTGCTGACCATTTGAAAAGAAGCGAGGACAATGAAAAAGAACTTATTGAAATAGAAAAAAGGAAAGCAGGGATACAGGAAAGAGTTGCGAAAGACAACAAAGAAGTAAAAAAGGCCTTAATATATTATTTGAACAAAAATTAAGGCATATTTGACCAACACTTCTAAAATAAAATTTTCCGTCAACTCCGAATATGAAGTCAAAATATAATCAAGTACCATACTTCGTCGCTTTAGAAAACGAATGGCGAATGCGCAAAAACATTAGTGCTATTCATGAAACGTCGCAAAGTTGTTGCAAATGTCGCATTTGTTATTTGCAATAACAACACAATTCAAATTAAAAACTCTTACTACTGTTATATGGCTCATGTCTCGAATCCTTGTTTAATCCATGTATAATCCTTACTAATTACTTTAGTAGTACTACAGTAAGTAGTAAGGATTAGACAAGGATTACAGATATGAGCCATTTAACAGTAGTAACAGTTTTTTAATTTTGANATATAAAAAATTTTCAAAATAACAAAAAAAAACTTTCGGTACAAATATCAACATGAAATAATTGAAAATTTTTCTATAATTAAAGAAACTATGCGTATTTGTATAGAAACTAATGTATAGCTCTTAAAGCACTAATCCGGTTGGAAAATGTTGTTGACATAGATGACGGTTAATTTAGTCAGTTTAACCTACGCAAAAAGAATTTGGTAATTGACCAACTGCATTAAAAAACATTGAGTGGACTTATCTTCACTTCTTTAAAAAAAAGTAAAGTTACTTTATCGCAACAAGTATGCTACTTGATAATATTTTGACTTCATATTCGGATTCGACGGAAAATTTTACTTTAGAAGTGNATTAAAGAAACTATGCGTATTTGTATAGAAACTAATGTATAGCTCTTAAAGCACTAATCCGGTTGNTAAACTTGTATAAATAAAAAGAAAAAAATAAAACTTTCAATTAATTTCTGAATGCAAATAAATAAATACACTTTTCAATAAAAAGTTATGGGGAAAGAATAACTTTTACTTACCAAAATAAGAACACAGCTGAGGCTTCGTTATCAGCAAGTACAACTTTTTGCGAAGGGTTTTCCCGATTTCGGTCAAATTCTTCCAAATTTTCTAACCATATTTGATTAATATGATCACTTTCTTCGTTTAAAAAGTTGTGTAAAACACAGCAAGCTCGAATAATCATCGGCGCGTTCCCTATTCGGTTATCTAAGCCTTTTCCAATGCGACGAAAACGGGCTTTTAAATGACCGAAAGCATTCTCTACCACTCTTCTGGCTGGTATGGCTTCATTAAAGTGGTGGAAAAACGAAATGCCGAATCCAAGATACCAACCGGCATTTGTACACCATGTATATTCTTTTTATTGGCCGCCAATACTTCGTCCTCAGTTAACACCTTTTTAAGTAGGGATGAATTATATATTTGGGAGTCATTGCAACGTCCCGGAGCACCAATATTTATATATAAAAAACGGCATCTGTGCATATAATATTTTGTTATTAAACAATGAGATAAACGGGAATAAAGAAATATATTTTGTACCTGTAATCCACAAGCGCAAGAAGTACAACAGAATGCCATCCCTTATAATTGTAATAGTCAGTTGCATCAGTCTTGTTTGGTTTTATTTCGATGTGACATCCATCTAAAAAACAGGACAAGAATTTGTAAATTAATGTCTACATTTTTTAATATTAACATAGGAAATCTTCCATTTGCCTACCAATTGCTCCCAGACATTGTGGAAAGCCAAGGCGATGAAAACCATTCACACATTCAGCGACTCTTTCTTACGTGGATGGCAATTTCTTTATATACTGTGGGGACAACGCTTGCCACACTTCTTCGCAGAATTCCATCAATATTGCACACACAGATGATTTGCCAACACCAAACAATTCAGATACTACTCGATACTCTCCAGCTGAACCAAGGGCAAATAAAGCGATTGCTACTCGCTTTTGCAATGAAATTGTCGTGCGCCAGCTTGTATCGGCTTTTTCTAAATTGCCGAGAAAGCCACAGAGTGTGTTAAAACTGGCACGTGTCATGCGAAAATGGGTTTTGAAAAAGTGGTCATCATTGCAACTGCAGTTGACCTCCCAAAAAAAGAAGATTGCCGATTACGTAAAAAGGAAACATTATTGATTGGAACAAAAATTGAAACTTATTTCAATNCTACTCGCTTTTGCCATGAAATTGTCGTGCGCCAGCTTGTATCGGCTTTTTCTAAATTGCCGAGAAAGCCACAGAGTGTGTTAAAACTGGCACGTGTCATGCGAAAATGGGTTTTGAAAAAGTGGTCATCATTGCAACTGCAGTTGACCTCCCAAAAAAAGAAGATTGCCGATTACGTAAAAAGGAAACATTATTGATTGGAACAAAAATTGAAACTTATTTCAATTTAATTTACCTGCTTCCACAGCGACCTTTGAGTTGCATTTTGTTCCAATGCTGCTAGGATCAGTAGCTGCTGCCTCCTTAAATGTTGAAGGACTAGCAAATTATTTTTCCTTCTTTTTCTCAACAATGGCAAGCTGCAATCAGAACTCGACAGTATTGAGCGAAACTTCACTATAATTATTATACGCTAGTAAAATTCGTCCTAAAGTTAAGTTTTACTCCATTTTCCGCGCCGAATTTTTCACAAATAAAATCAAAACACACAGCTGTCAAATACTAATTGCATAAGCTAAATTGTATGTATGTGAACACAAAACTCAATGCCCCAATTTAAAGCTTAATTGCCTCAGCTAATTGGCCTGTTTGAACATAGTCTTAGTGCATACATATGCACTAACACTATTTTCCGCTCGGCACACAAAGCGAGAGCATGTACAATGACTAAGTTCTCTGTTGATCAGTGTTGCCGCGCATAATTTTTAGTGGTAGCCAAATTCCCTTAAAAAAAGGGCTAAAATAGAGCTAAAAAAAGTCGTTGTGGCTAAAAATGGTAGCTAAAATTTTTTACTTACATATACATACATATATAAGTATACACGTAAACATTTTCAATAAGTAATGGTATATAAAAACAATGAACTTTGGAAAAAAGCTAATATTTTATCCAACCAAAAACATTTTTGTACCAGCTGCTTGCTGGTTCCATCAAGTGATTGTACCATCAGGCTCGAAGCATATAACTTACCAGCATGCTGGTACAATATCTATTTCTTTACAAATGAGATCGAGGAAAGATCGAAATGATTAGAGCCAAAATTTCATAATTTTTGTAGCATTTTGTTTAACATTGTTTTTCTTTGTAATTCACAACTGCAATATCGTGAACGTAATCTTCCACAAATACAGCTTTGACTCATATAGTGCAAGAAATTTCCGCCAAAATACTTTTTACTTAGAAAATTGAGCTAATTTCACCACTAACGACCCCAGCATGCTGGTATAATCACACCACAAGAACATACACGGTCACTTGACTTGATGGGTCATTAAACAAATTTACAAACAAATTTATTTTAAACTATAGTTAAATCGTTAACGGAAAAGTTAACAGCCCCAACACTTTTACAGTATGGCAGTAAGGGCAGTCAACTTATCTATTTTAAACTATAGTTAAATCGTTAATAGATAAGTTAACAGCCTTAACACTTTTACAGTATGTATGTATAAAAACGTAAGGAACATACCATACATATAGATACATATGTATATATATCAGTCTTTCTTAGTTTAAAAATTCATCTCTTACATAAATGCAAAAAAAAAAACAAATTAAGCATATACAACTTTTTCATGCCAAGTATGAATAGATTATAAAAAGGGCTAGGGGCAATTTTAAATTTATGTGGCCAAAAAAAGTATGTGGGAGCTAAATTTAGCCACCAAAGGGCTAAAACGGCAACACTGCTGTTGATATGCATTGGTGTAGTGCTCAATTCTCTCATTGAGCCATTAAACAAATTAGTTATACCGAAATGAGTAGGAGCACTAAGAAGCACCAATAGCTCAGTTGAGTGATTTTAGTGAATTTAGTAATTTTCGTCGTTTATAGCATGATAAAAACCATGATAAAAATATAGTAAGGTAGAACCGCTGAGAGGCACTTTTAAAATTCTTGACGTTTCCAAACAATTTAATTTTTAAATTTACTCACAAACTCACACACACAATTTCATTTTCAATCTCAAGCAACAACAATTTCGAACAATTTCAATTTTTTATTTTCACTTTTATATGATTTTAAAATGTTGGCAAACTTCAAAAAAAAATCACATTTTAAAATCATATAAAAGTGAAAATAAAAAATTGAAATTGTTCGAAATTGTTGTTGCTTGAGATTGAAAATGAAATTGTGTGTGTGAGTTTGTGAGTAAATTTAAAAATTAAATTGTTTGGAAACGTCAAGAATTTAAAAGTGACTCTCAGCGGTTCTACCTTACTATATTTTTATCATGGTTTATAGCAACAAAACATGTACAAGCGACGAGAAAGCGACAGCATGCGAACCCAATTTGCCACAGGGCGAAGACGACGTCGTTACGACGTCGCTCTGGTGAACTCGTTTGGGTGAACTGTAAACGACGTCGTTGCGATCTCGCTTTGGTGAAGCCGTTACGACGTCGCCCTGGTGAAGTCGTTTGGGTGAACTCTAACCGACGTCGTTACGACGTCGCTTTGGTGAAGCCGTTACGACGGCGCCCTGGTGAAGTCGTTTTGGTGAACTCGAAACGAATCCGTTTCTTCGAACATAAAAGTTTTTTGAGGAACCTTCGGTCTAGGTTGGACAAGTTGCACGCCCAAATTTTAATATATCTAAGCATAAATAAAAGTCATTCATTTGGATAGTAAACCGTTTTTATTATGACAATTTTTTATCATAACAGAATATGGAATCCACAATGTACACTTGTGCTCAGAAAATTAAGCCACCTACATCTTTTTTCAGTATTCATAATATTTTTCATATAAAATGTTTTTTTATAAAGGCACTCTATTGGCCTTAGTAATAAAAAATAAAATTTGTGGGAATAAGATTTTTTTTTAATTTGGTAGAAAACTGTACTTTTACTTTGCAGCGTGACGACGAACAACTGTTACCCAGGTTTGTTTGAGAAATAAAAGAGTCCTTTATAGATTTTGCGAAAAAAGTATTTTATTGTTAATTTTCCACAGATTTTACTTTAGTCGGATTAATTAGTGTTTAAATTGTAATACTTATTTACATTTGCCAGCAGTGTAAACTTTGAGAGAAAAGCTAATTTGGCACGCAAGTCTTTTTCAGGTGACAGAAGGGACTCAAAATGGAAAAAATTTGCGGCATCTCATCACAACAGCGGCAATTAGAAGTACGCTTTAATTGTTGATGCCCAGCTCTCAAAAATGATTTATATACTTTAAATATTATTTCAGAAGCGTTCCAGCAAAAATTCAACGAATCTGTGGAAATAATAGAGCGAATAACCAAAAGATATTTCCATTATGCTGGAGAAAGGATCTCAAAACGGAATGTTTCACAGTCGTCTGCATAAATATACTATCTGTCATATTGATAAGTTTTAACAATTTATTTTTTTGTTACTTCATTTTAGTTATCTTTATAAAAATTGGGTTTATTTTTTAACAAGGACCATATAGTTCAAAATTCAAAATTGCGCAATATACATATGCATGTATGTACATATAAAAAAAATTAACAAGCTTTAATAAAAATTGTAAGATTTTTATTCTGCATTAAAGAAACACATATGAAGCAGTTTTAAAGTCCATTGAAGTTTGGTATGTATAATAGAATACACGGTTGAAGTGCCTCAAAGCATGCATTTTCTGTCATAAAATTCATATGGACGAAAATCCGCAGTACCGCAAAAAAAATAACACCAAAAATCAATGTGAGTTTTGTGTTACTTCAAACCTGTGTTCTATTATATTAACATTTTATGGACTATAAAACTGCTTCTTATGTGTTTCTTAAATGCAGATTAAAAAGCTTTAATTTTTTATGAAAGCTTGTTGAAATTTTTTTATATATACATATATATGTTTGTATGTATACTACACATTGCCTTAATATTGAACTACATGGTCCTTGTGAAAAAATAAACCCAATTTTAATTAATTTTAAAGATAACTAAAATGAAGTAACAAAAAAATTAATTGTTAAAACTTATATTATATTAAAATATATTAAAACTTTTGTTTGTATTTTATGACTGAATGTTTACCTTATTTTTCTTTTTTATTAATATTTAAGTATTTATGTATATTTAAAAAACTTTGAAAAAAATTCAATGAATTAAATTAAGCTATTTTAAACTAAAATATTGTTTTTAATTTTCTTGCAACTTTGAGCGTCGTTTTGCAGTTCGCTGATATATCGTTCTTGCGGGCTGCAGGGGAGTCGTTTTTGCGACCCGCCGGTAAGTCATTTTTGCAGCCCGCCGGCGAAGTGTGCTTTTCATCCGACGGCGAGTTCGCCGGCGAGTCGTTTGCGACCGTCGCCGGCGAACAAATTGTTCACCAAAACGAGTCGGAAACGACGTCGTTCCGACGTCGTTTGGCAAATTCCCAGTAGAAATCTAAAGCATACAACATCGCTGTTGGTGGCATGGGCTTGCTGCTGTGTATACATGCAAGTATAAATGAACCTTCATTTCCTTTTAACACGCGTGGTTTCTCAGAGCGTATGCGTACTCTAATCATACACTTGTACTACTGATGTATGCATATGGCTGTATTAATGTTTCAAACATACAAAAATGCATTAATGGACCAGTAATAAAGCATTCTTGCAAGGCATGTATCCCTATATGTAAATGCTACATCTCTGATACACTTACATATGCAAATGCATATCTTGTAAAAGCCCGTTTGTGCTTAAAATAGTATCGCACAACACGTCCGTTTACTAACATTTTTGTACAAGACTGAAAATATTACAAAAATTCCACTTCAAATTGATCAAGAACAACGACAACGTACATTCGCTTGCAACTCGATGGAACTTGAATTTATTCGTGAAAAATCCTTAACTACGCATGAATTATTCACACGAATTCACTCATATAGCAAGCATTCTTCGTGAATGCATACAACCGATTTCTACTGGGTTGGGGAAGGCACACTAATACACTCACTTTTAGCTCACACTTGTTTATGGTGGCGCCCGCATGTCGCACAGTGTTGGGAAATGAAAATGTTCCTTCAGTACGAAATCTATACAAAAACTATACTTTTCGACTGTAAATTGCATCGACTTTTTAATTTGCTCATATATTTTCTTAGTGCATGCATACATAGATTCCCTTCAAGATCAATGATTTGATGGTATTCATGGGAAAGTTTATGTAGGTACATTTCACACTTTGAACATAAATGTTTATGCACAGATTTTAAGGTACACTTCTTAACAAACAATTTTTTTTATGTTATTATGCATGGATAAAGGAGACATCTTCTTTGAATTCAGTACTAAAGTTTGACATTTTATTTTTAGTATTTCAAGTGCTTATCAAAACTTTACGACACTCACATATTGACAAGATTGGCCATTTATCTTAAAATTATTTAATTTTAATTATTTGTTTATAAAAATGCAGTTTATACTTTAATAAAACCCCAAGGTTAAATTTTTGCGCAACATTAAAAAAATCAACAAACTTTCGTAAAAATTTCGGGCTTTTAACTCGATTTCCAAAAATACATGTCTTGAGAATGCCGTTTGTAGTCCAATCAATTTAAATGAAGTGCAAGTTTAAAATAGCTGCGACTTATCGTTGATTTTTAATATATATATTTTTTTTTTGATGAAGGTGTTGCTCATTTTCTTCGTTAAAAAAAAAAATCGCGTTTAGATAATATGACATTGACGGCAAATTCCAGCTGCTTTATACTTGCACATTATTATACTAAAATTGAAATAGAAATCTCGAAATTTTTACGAAAGTTTGTTAATTTTTTAATGTTGTTAAAAGATTTAAACTTTTTTTCATACAGTTTTTGTTAAGGAATTAACTATATTTTTATAAACAAATAATTAGAATTAAAAAATAATAAAATAAATAGTCAACTCTAGTCAATATATGAGTGTCGTGAAGTTATGATATTTAAGAACATAAAAAATTAACGATGACACGGTTTCTAACTATATGAAGCTGATTTCGACATTTTGTTTGCTAGTTACTTGCCTAGGAATGTGAGGTTGATAGCACACCTTTTGCTATGTTATAATGGTTATTTCAAAACCTTTTTTCAAAACTTACAAAGGCAAAAACGAGAAGGCGAAGACAAAAAGATAAAACGAATTCCCGCAGTGAATTTTCTGAGCTACGTATATATTTATAGTATTCATCACAAAATTGTACTAAAAAGTACTGCGTAGTAAACGAAATTGTATCAANAGCAAAAACGAGAGGGCGAATACAGAAAGATAAAACGAATTCCCGCACTGAATTTTCAGAGCTACGTATATATTTATAGTATTCGTCACAAAATTGTACTAAAAAGTACTGCGTAGTAAACGAAATTGTATCAAAAAAGTACAATTGTACCAGAAATGCCAACACTGATGTAGAACTAAGCAGAACACAAATATTAAACTCACTGAAATTATTTTCAGCCTCTCACTCGACCAAATGAGTAAAATCCAGCTGGGACTATACTCGATAGAGACAAAAATTGCCGCCACAAATAAGAGTTAGTATATTTTGAGTGTGTTCTTGTTTTGGTGGAAATTACTCTTAGTAATTTTTTGAATTGGTGTAAGTGCTCATTTGCACTAATTTTTATGGATCATGAATAAGTATACTAATTTTATTAGTACTCAAAGCCGGTCTCTGGTATATACATATGTTCGTATGTACGTTTGCATATGGATGTATATATGAGAATACGTATGTAGTTTTATGTATATCAATACACTTTACCAATTTTCGACATATAAACCACCTTGTATCGGATTTCCATCAGCGATACACACTGTGATCGGTTCCGGTTCTGGACGCGGGAGTGTCATCAGCGACATCTTGCGGCTTTTATCTGGGTTCTGAACTGGGGTTTCAATCGGCGACATCTTTTGGCGGAGCTGCAAAGCTTGCGGCGGAGCAGCAGCAAACCTTATAGCGGTTCTGGAACCGGAGCAGCAACGCAACGCCAAGGTTGTATGTAAACGGGCCTTTATTAACTCAAAATTGATATTTACAATGATTTTTGGACGAAAAATAGCAGTATTATAAAATTTGGGACGCTAATTTACTCAAAATTGATACTAACAACAATACCTTGAAAAGAAGTAAATTATTTGGAATATGACTATAACTATAAGTTTATCTCACTTTGACTAACTGAACGTTCTATCGAAGATGTTTGCAATAGGGTTATGGAAAGGTAAAAAAACTACATATATTTAATACTTGCGCCATAGACTTTCTTACTCGTTTATTTTTGCGTTATCCTGTTTTTTAAATATTTAATATAGTCTGTAAGCACATTGTTTATTGATTAATGAATTAAATTAAATTAAATAATCTGTAGAAATTTAACCAATAAAACAGTCTGGCATAAGCTGTTGCCGAGGCATGTTGCTTTGTTTGCACGCTTCACAGCGCACAGTTTTAGTCGAAAATTAGTAGTTGTGCTTGCGATTTTCTTGAATTCCAGAATCGTGCACGCCACAGTATATACAGCAATAAACCTTTTTGAGTACTCATCGGGGGTAAAATCTAATCAGGGTTGATAATGAGAAGGAGCATGAATATTGCCGATTCAGAGTTGCACACAAATTTACTGTGGTATGAAAGGGAGCAACAACCATACTATGCCAGAGTGGCACAGGTAATTTTGTAAAAAACACTTTTCTTATAATTATAAGAGATAATTGCTATTTATTTTGCAATATTCCGATATCCAGCGGTAGCGAGAGGCAGTGGCATGTGAGCCTCACTAAAATCTAGTCATCATGTTGGAGCAGCTCCGGGTAATGGACCATTGAATGTGCTGGCTGAACTTATGACCACCATAACCTTCGGAGTCTCCAAGTAAATGCGTGTCCTGAGTTTATAGGGTAGCCATTCATAGCCTATTGTATGTGTGTATGATTCATATTTGTGACATGCTATACTTTGATGCTGAGTATTTTTGAGGAGCTCCGGGTAATGGTCGCTCAAACTTGGGTTTGCTTAATGAGCTCTCTGGGCGGATGCGCTAGCAGGCTTTGGAGTCTATAACTATGCAAACATTGTTTTGTTTTGGAATAAAGATTTAAATATATTCGGAAATTTAGAATTTTCCTTTATAAATTCACGTTTTTCATAAAAATAAAATCTTACAATGGATAGTTTATTGATTTTAAACTTACATTTATGAAAACTCCATTCAATGTTATAATTACGATTTGAGTTTCCAGTTTAAAGAAACACAAGCATTAATTATGTACTTTGCTATTGTTATTATTCTTAATTAAGCATTGATATTATATTTAACCTACATTTTGTTCATAAATAACACAATTATATATATTTTATCCTCGAAAAGAACTTTTTCTAATCATGAGGCGAAATTCCTCACAGTCAGTGTTGCCGTGCGCGAAAAACGAAAACGCTGCACATAACCCAAAAGTACTCCCTGGGGGACCAATTGGTGAAAAACGGCGAAAAGGTTTATTACTGTATACAGGATGTCCCAGAAGTAACCTGCCTGCAGGTAAAAGTGTTACCGTTTTTAAAATATTTCCATCTTTTTTAATTAAAAAAAAATCGTGCCTTTTCATGTATTTTCCTTAACTGCATCTACAAACCAGGCTATACTTAGTAAATTTTTTATGTAAAATACTTCCAGATAGTTGCTTCTCCATACTCAAATGCCATGTAGTTAAAATATATTAAGGAACCATCATACAATTAGTAATATTTTGGGATTTTTAACTTTTTGATATTTTCCCCCCAACTTTGACTATCTCTGGTGAAAAAAGATGTATTGAGCTTTAACTTTACATTACATAAAAAATTACTCATTTAATAAGGATTTCATTTCATACTTTTTCGAATAGAAAAAAGTTATAGCCGCTTTTGTGGGCAAAGGACTGAGACACGCTAGAATGTATTTAATAGATTTAAATTTAAGTTGCTCTTGTTACCGACCAATGACATGCTAAATCATGGGCGTAGCTGCGTAGGGGTAGAGGGAGCTCGATGCCAATATAGCAACTCAGTTGCCAGCTTGCAGTTGCCATCTGTAAAACCATTTCAGCCAGTGGCCACCCAACTGAAGTTCGGTTGCCATATGCCTAAGTCGGCTCAGCTCGATGTTCTGGTCACATACATAAGTACCATTTCATGCTCATTAAAGGTATAGTTTTCAGATTTCAAATCGGTGAAGTAGGTAACAAAATATAAATTTAAACATTTTCTTAACTTCTTCCCAGCGTATCTATTAAAATGTCATTTTCAAAAATGTTATGCATTGCTATGCCATGTTATTCCATCTCAAACATACTGTTATAGCTACGGTGACCATCCGTCCTTTATTTCAAAGGACAGTCTTTTATTTTAACCCCCTGTCCTTTATATTTTTTTTTCAAAATAAAGGACGCGTTTTGTCCTTTATTTCTTAAACTGTCCTTTAAACCAGCTCTGCATTTTCAGAGGTAAATTTTTCAGAATATTAAAAATAAAAATGTTCCTTATAAAATATAATGAAAATCTTCGCCAGTTTGTTTCGCACCCCACTTAAGGGTTTTTATTTAATAGGTAATCTTTGCACAATATATAAAGCACAGGAAAAGTTGTGCACAGGATCGTGTTGCACGCTGAGTTTCCAGTTCCATTGAAAGAGAACAATAAACCCCCTGCTGCACAGTTGTCTAAAGTGGCATTTAGTGTTCGTAATTCACTGGAGCCTTAATTTTTTCACTTAATTTGATAATTTTTTTTATTAAAGCTTATAATATTTACAAGATACCAGTTGAGCCTGATTTGTGAATTTTTATTTGATTATATTAAATTTTTTTGTGCAAAATGCTGAAAAAGTGGCAGTTTTGAAGGAAATGGAGAATACATTAGTTAATAAATGTTACATAACAAAGACTAGTTAAAAACAATTTTATGGTTCCCCAAATCTAAAAAAATTACAAAAAATGTTTGAAATGTTATAAAAAAAGGTTCACAAAAAATATTTTTTTTTTGTTTTTAGTAAAAATTGGTTGAAAAATTAAGACTGCGGTGAATTACGAGCATTAAATTCCAATTTTGAACCTCTGTGTGCTGACTTCGGTAAATGTATTNTCTAAAAAAATTACAAAAAATGTTTGAAATGTTATAAAAAAAGGTTCACAAAAAATATTTTTTTTTTGTTTTTAGTAAAAATTGGTTGAAAAATTAAGACTGCGGTGAATTACGAGCATTAAATTCCAATTTTGAACCTCTGTGTGCTGACTTCGGTAAATGTATTTTGGCAGCAAAGTATGACGAAGTCCTTGAAAAGGATTTGGCTTAATTTTCCGGAATCGGTTAATTAACTGGTAAATATTTGATTTAAATTACGATATGGGTCAGGTAATTTTATCGTACAAGTTGTATGTACGTATTCCCAAATAATTTTGAAAAAAATGTCCTTTATTTTACATTGGTTAATATGGTCACCGTAGTTATATCATGCCATTGCTTCTTAGCTCAGCTGTTGTTTGCTGTTGTGTTTCTGCAGCATATTATTAATACTGTTTAATCCTGCCTTGTATGAAAATGAAAGTTCTAAAGAACAAGAAAAACAAAAATTTTATTTTTAAATAAAATTATTATTAGAAATGAAAAACATTAATTTTATTATTATTCTATTGTACGTAAGATAGATATAAAAGAAAATTCAAAAGATCCCATTGGCGAGATTTTCAAAATCTGGTTTTAAGCCAGTTAAAGCTGTTTGTAACCATTCTGTTAAATGCTGGATAGTCAATAGGCATGTTCGTTTAAAATCTCCAGTGAAAAATGTCCAGCAGCGAAATTCCGGCGAAATATCATCTGTTCTCTTACAAGAGAAAGATATCCAAAATAGTACGGGAACAGAAAATTTGCAGAAACTTGCTAGTTAGATGTACAGCTGATAAAAATTTTGTTTACATTAACAGGTCTATTCTGCACGTTACCGAAGATTTTGTGACCGGAAAATTTTATTACCAAAAAATTTTACCACTTCTTGTCACCGCGATTCTAGGTACGTTGGTAATGCAGTGAAAATATTCAGCAACTCAGCTATGAAAATTTGTGTATTGCATATTTCACGGGGCAATATTTTGTTACCAGCTTATGAGACGGTAACCAAATTACCGGTTACAAGAGAGCACAGAATGCGAAAAAGGTTTAAAAATTTACAAACACTTTAATTATCGGTTAGGTCGGCAAAAATCCTCTTAGCTATATCCTCCCCGCGGGTGCCGACTGGGCAATGGGCGTCGCTGCTGTCACCGCGATGGCTTAGCACCTAGGCTAGTACCTAGAGCGGGTCTTGGCGGTGCGAGCAGGCGGCGTCTAGCGAAAGCAGGAGTATGTATCCATCCTTCTCTTCCTAGTGCTATGCTCTGCTCTGCTCTGCATATGAAACTGGTGGAGGGGGGTGTATGCCTACTTCTGCCATTGCTAACGAGGTACCTGGCGGTAGGTATAAAACGCTAGGGGTAGAGGTTCCCTGACACAAAAACTCACCATGGAGGCTAGAAAAGAAGAAGAACGGGCTGGGATATCAGCCCAAACGTCGGTGGGAGAAGTGGCTACTACCACCGGCGGGCACAGCGATTCTACTCGCTGTGTCGCCAGCGGCCACACCTCTGCTGTGGAGGGAGCGGTTCACAGCGGTTGTAGTGCTTCCGCCAAACCGACGCTACAGCGCATGGGTGCCACAGTCCACGAAGACTCGGACCTCGAAAGCGTTACCACCCAAGAGGAAGAAGCCCTGCTACGCTCTCCGGGGTATGCCAAAGGTGCTTGTTCGGCATCAAAGAAAAGGCCTAGGGCAAACCCCAGTAGGGAGGGGTTGAAGGCTAAAGCCATATACAAGGCGGCGGTCAAAGTCCACGAGAGACTTAGCTGCAAGTCCAACCGTACGAAGGAAGAGAAGGAAAGGTTGGCTTGTGCTAAGGGGAATATGGAGGAAGGCCGGGCGTACTACGCAGCAAGGCCACGATTCAATGCCACGGACCCGGGATTCGCAAACCGGATCGAGGAAGGAATCGCGGCTAAAAGGCAGCGGTCTGCTGAAAGCGAGATAGCAAGGCCGTCCAAGAGATCGAAGCGCAAAGACGACGCTGCAAAGCCAAACGCCAGGCACGATCAAGAGAAAGCGACAACATCGAGAGCGACGGCAACGGCCAGTGAGATAGCCAGGAGACATCTAATCGTGGCACTCATAGACCGTAGCAATCCGCTGGCAGAAATGTCTCAGGAGCGCTGTGGAGCAGTGGAGGTAAAGCTGTTGGATGCGCTCGTCGAGAAAATGGATGGGGACCCTAACACGACCATGCCAACTTTCGATGGTGCGCGGTGGCTAAACGGGGTTAAAATACTAAAGTGCAAGGACGATCCAACTCTACTATGGGTAAAGGAAGCTGTCGCGACGCTTCAAGGTCTGTGGGAGGGCGCCGTCTTGTAGGTTGTGGACCGCAGCTGCATACCGTCCATACCGAAAGCGAAGGTGCTCATACCCCGCACGGTAAAGCCGGAGAATGCGCTGCGGCTTCTGCAGAGACAGAATCCAGACGTGCCGACGGGAGATTGGAGGGTGTTAAAGGTCACCAACTCCGGTAAGGAGGATGGCAGCCAAAACTACATCCTCCAAATAAATAAGCCGGACGAAGACATATTGTACGCTAGGTTCGGGAAGATAGCGTGGGGCGTAGGTAGCGTATACCTTCGCCTGAAGAAGCGAAACCTGGCCGATAAGAATGAGAACACGTTGGAGGAGCGAGAGGTTGAGGAGGATCTGGGAGAGATCCTGGAGGCCACCTTGAAACTCCAGGATACCAAGAAGGGTGAACCGGAGACTCTACCCGACCCCGAGAAGAATACTGATCCTTGCAGTGAAGGTTCTTCAGATAAACTTGCATAAAAGCAAGGTCGGCTCTGCCGAGCTCCTCGTCAATTTAGAGAGGATCGGCTACGATGCGGCGCTAGTCCAGGAGCCATGGATAGCATCGGGAAACGTGGTATCTGGACTAAAGTCGCAAACATACTACACGCACATCCCGAGTGCAACAAATAAGGTAAGAACAGCTATACTGGTTAAGAAAAGTATACACTCTTATATTGATCTTAATTTCTCTTCAGACGACCTGACGGTGGTAGCTGTGAAGGATGGCAAGGATGACACAATACTCCTTGCATCTTGTTACATGCCTCACGACGAGGAGGCGCCACCAAACGGACTCCGGAGGTTGGTGGCAGAGGCCGAGAAGGCGAAACGTCCACTCGTCATAGGCGCGGATGACAATGCGCACAATACGGTATGGGGGAGTGGAGATACCAACGAAAGGGGTGAGTCTTTACTAAACTTTATCTTAACAAGTAATTTAGATATAGCCAACCGGGGTGAAGAACCAACTTATATTGGCCCTACCTCGAAGAACGTTCTTGAAATAACACTCCACACTAGTGGGGGAATCGGAGTAGGAAACTGGGAGGTGCTTAGTACACCCTCGTTTTCTGACCATAGGTATGTAGGATTTGAGGTAGAATTCTCAGCCCGTACAAAAAGCGAAACTTTCAGAAATCCCAAGAATACGAACTGAGAATTGTATGAAAGGGTAGTGAGGAAGAATTTAAACAAGTATAGGGTAAGTGACTCCCACTCTGAATTGGAGGAACTGGTAGTCACACTTACCAACAATCTAAGCTTATCGCATCGCATTCCCTCCGTGATATGGAAGGCGAGGTTCAAAGCCACCTTGGTGGAACAGGGGGCTCGGAGCACTCAGAAGAAATGTCAGAGAACTCTTCAAACTGGCCAAGATAGCCGATGACGAGTTCTGCTGGATGGAATACAAAGATATACTTAAGGAATACAAGAAAGAGATTCGCAAATGCAAGCGGGAGTCGTGGAAGAGCTTCTGCGGTGAATTAGAAAAAACAACCGAGGTAGCCAGGCTAAGGAAATTGCTATCCAAGAACCCGACTACTCTAAGGTTGCTACGTAAAAAATGTGGAGAGTGGACTGGAAGCAGTGAGGACTCACTGGAAGACCTGGTCAACACACATTTTCCGGGGTGTACAGACAGCATAGATCTACAATTTTTAGGGGATAGCATGGAAAATGTCCCCCCGGACATCATAACGGAAAAAAATACGGTGGGCTATCGATGGCTTCGAACCGTTTAAGTCCCCAGGCACAGACGGTATCTTTCCAGCCATGATGCAAAAAATTTCCGCAGTGCTGGCACCATACTTGAAAATAATATACAAGGGATGTTTAAGGTTAAACTATGTGCCTGTCCTGTGGAGAGAGGCGAGGGTCGTATTCATACCGAAGGCGGGCATAGGAAATCCCCTCTATTCGAAAAAATACAGACCAATTAGTCTAACCCCATTCCTTCTAAAGACGCTCGAAAAGATTCTGGACGCATATATTAAGGATAAGCTGCCGTCGGCCAGCATATCAAAGGCGCAGCATGCTTACACGAAGGGTAGATCCACTGAGACTGCACTTCACTCGCTAACCACGGAAATAGAAAGAACTCTGGAGCATGAGGAATATGCCCTAGGGGTAAATAAATAAATAAATAAATGAATAAATAAATTTAATAATGTCTCCTATGAGGCAATAGTGGAAAGTCTAGAAGCAGCTCAGGTAGAGTCTGCCATCCTACTATGGATAAAAAGCCTGCTGAGCTCCAGAAAGATTAACGCGGAGCGGAACGAAGCCAGACTGCTCAGACTAGCGCGTAGAGGAACTCCTCAGGGTGGCGTTCTGTCACCACTCCTGTGGCTACTCGTAGCGAATGAGCTTCTGGGGAAAATTCGAAGGGAAAGCACCCAGACTAATTGCCTATGCGGAAGCCATAGCTATAGTTGTTACGGGGAAATTCCTAGACACCATCAGTAACGTAATGGAAAGCGCTCTAAGGGTCGTACATCGATGGGCGACAACAGCAAACTTAGAGGTAAATGCTGACAAAACGGATGCGGTACTGTTCACAAGAAGGTACAAAATCCCCGCGTGGAAACCCCCGAGGCTCAACGGGGAGGATCTATCAATCAAGGATCACACCAAGTACCTGGGAGTGATATTGGACAGCAAACTGATGTGGAAGCTAAATGTAGAGGAAAGGGCGAGAAAGGCCAGTGGTGCCCTTCACGCATGTAAAAGGATGCTGGGTACCACATGGAGCCTATCCCCTGGCCTCATGCATTGGTGTTACAAAGCGGTAGTAAGGCCGATATTGCTCTACGGCGCTCTGGTATGGTGGACCGCTGCCAACAAAATCTCGTATAGAAAACCATTGGAGTGAGTACAGCGGCTCGCTGCTCTGTACATAACAGGAGCGCCAAGGACCACTCCAACGGCGGTACTTGAAAGGCAACTTGACCTACCGCCAATCGACATCGCAGTGGAGAGCACTGCAGCGAAATCCGCCTTGACATTGATGGCCTTAGGTGAATTCTCCGCTAGAACCATCGGGCACAGCTCGATATGCAGGGGGATGGAGGACAAAATTGACCACATACCCCCACGCTTCATCTGGGAAAGAAGGTTTAAAGCTACGTGTAAGGAGGGCGGATGGCGCATGACCAGGCGACCTGCCAGCGGAACGTATAACATCTATACGGATGGATCAAAAATGGGTGATGGAGTGGGCGCCGATCTAGACCTCAGGCAACCCTTCAAGCTTCCAGAGTACTGCGGTATCTTCCAGAGGGAAGTCTTCGCTATAGGGAAAGCTGCTGAGATTGCTAACAACGCAGGAAACTATATAAAGAATATCAACATATATGTCGATAGCCAGGCGGCGATTAAGGCTATAATCTCACATCGTATTTCGTCAGAAAATGTTCTTAGAAGCAGGGAAGCAGAAGGCAGGGTGGCCGAGGGTAAACGGCTGCATATATACTAGGTTCCAGGCCACAAGGGCATTTTAGGCAACGAAATAGCTGATGAAAGTCGCTAAAACGATCTATAATGAAATTTCCGAAAGAGGTGAATGCCGGATCCGGGTGAGATGGAACGCTTTAGCGACATGCAAAACCACCAAGATCATGTAGAATCGCTGCAAAGGAAACACCCATTTCTTGCTTACACGGTCACGCAGGGATTGCAGGACAGTTGTTGGCCTAATGACGGGCCACAACCTACTGGCATCCCATGCATGCAGAATGGGCATTACTAACAGTGACGCAAGCAGGAAGTGCAGGGAGGAAGGCATGAGTGAGACGTTAGAACACCTCCTCTCTATCTGTCCGGCCTTAGCTAGAACTCGCCTTACATATCTCGGAGTTTCGCAGTTCAAAGGACTAGAGGAGACTTCAAAACTGGATATTAGGGCTCTCTTGAACTTTGCAAAAAGCGTTGACGTCCTATACGACGACTACTTTAGATCGCAGTAAAACGGACCTCCATCTGGCACTACAAGGGACCAATGGGTCTATGTAAGGCGCATCAGCCGGCCAGTGTAACCTAACCTAACCTAATTATCGGTTATAAAATTTATGCTACCAGCGCAAAATAGACCAGCAAAAAGTAAAAAATTTAAAACGTAAGAAAACAAATCCTTAATTCTTATCCTGACACAGTTCACTGACTAAACGAATAATTACTTATTTCTTACAAGTTTAATTAGTCGCATTTTACTATTTCAACTTCCAAGCCATTAAATTCAATTTAGGGATTTACGTAAATTCCAAACAGCTCTTCTTGATCAGCTGCTTTCTTGTTAGCAAATATGTGTAATACGTATGAAATATGTATTTTAAAAAGTAAAAAGAGCAAAAATATTCTAAGTAAGGAGAAAGTAAAAAGAGCCGCACTTTGCAAAGCAAAGAGCCGCCTTTGGCTCAAAGAGCTACGTTCGCCCACCGTTGGTATATAGATTTTTAATTATGTAATTGTTTAATAAAATTTAATATAGTAGGGGCTTGCAAAATTCGGAAAATCTCTTCCCGTATATACAATGTAAATATTAATGCTGAATATGTCGCATGTGTTCCTTTTGTTGACATGCATAAATTTGATGCATGATTTGATTTGAATTTATTCGGCAATGTCTTCATATATCACTTTCAAACATGTATAAGCGACTTGATATAAACTGGCACTTGCATGTTGTGTTACATGTCGCTATGTTTTGTAGTTTAGGCCTTTAGTATCTATATATAATCGCTCAGTCATACGACTATATATCAGTTGCAGTTGACCGTGTTCGTCAAAAAAGTAAAAAGCGGCAGAAAAGTTGATAGTAAGTAATATAATCTATTGAAAAATATTAACCATATTTCCGTGGAATTGAGAAAACTTATTAGGTATTATTCATAGTTTTGAAATATATTTCACGAAAGCAAAAAATTAAAAATAGCTGAGATCGCTTTCTTTTTTAAACACCTAGGATATCACTGACCATTAAAAAGGACCCTGGATGACCCCAACCCTCAAAGTATTACACATTTTTGTATGTGATTTTTAAAATGAACGATCCAAAATCAGCCGGTATACATATTTAAAATGAAAGAAGAAAGAAATCCGTCTAATACGATGCAGGAATGGAGAGACGCCATACAACCTATCAATTTAAATTAAATAAGAATTGAAACACAAAAAATCAAAGACACACAGGACAGTTTTAATGAACTAAATTTAGCTATAACTAAACATTTAACGTCAAATGTAAATGAAAGATTAAACCACAGCACAATTGAATTATTTAACAACATTCACACAACAATCAACAAAATTAATAACATATTTGATAGCACTTTAATAACAAATAGTACAAATATTAGAAGATTGGGACACAACAACAACTTAACATAAACAACAATTATGAAAATACTACAACTGAATGTTCAGAGCTTGAAGAAACTAGGAAATAAGGAACTGTTAGAATTATTTTTACACAACAATAGCATCGACATCGCTATGCTTTCAGAGACATGGTTAAAGAATAACTACGACAGAAGTTTAGCTGAATATAACTTTGCATACCAGAACAGGAGCGACGGATCGAATGGAATCTACATTAAAAAAAAACATAAAATTCTCAATATTTAATATACGCTCTGAAATAGAAAATATTGGAATTAAAACTTCAAACCTTAAGAAAAATATAAATATCATCAGTATATATGCACCGCCCAGCATCAATAACCACGATTTCCGAACTGGAATGGACAAAATTTTTACATATACAAGAACTCTAAGAGATACAGCAATAATCGGTGGTGACGCTAATGCAAAAAACTCAGCATGGTATCAAGGCATTACCAATCGAAAAGGACCTATACTGGAAAACATAGCAGCAGACAATCGTTTTAGATGTCTGAACGACGGATCGCCAACATTTTATATCAACCCTACAAATAAATCAGCAATAGATGTGACTTTTACAAATGATAATAGTAATATTTCATGGAAAACAATGACAAAACTAACCAATAGTAACCATACCCCAATTATAATTACACTAGACCAGTCTTACCAGACAAAACCAAGCTTAAAAATACTACATAACAAAATCTTATCAGAAATGAGTTCGTTCAAAGTGGGAAATTCTCTACAAGAATTTACCAATAACTATAATAAAGTTATAAGAAAGAAAACAATCCAAGTGCAAAAAAACAAATATGTACCCAAAAGTTGGTGGTCGGATTTGTCTCAAAAGCTCTTTAGACTAAGATATGCAGCAAGGAAAAAATACTATCAATTCCCTACAATTCAAAACGCAGAACTAGTAAAAATAGCGGAAATCAATTTGGCTGAACACGTAAAAGAACAAAAAAAGAAAAGTTTTGAAGCCCTTACAAAAGAAATATCGAATCCAAGTAATATAAAATAAATGTGGTGTAAAATAAACAATTTAAAAAAGTATCATTGTGAAAAAAAGATTAACAATTCTTGGAGCAGTCAAGATCAGAACAAATATCTAGCGTTCATCACTCGTACACCTATTAACATTACAACCAACCAAACCCAAACACAGTAGCGTGCAATAGTAATAATCATGATGATATGATCAAAGAATTCAATTATGAAAACTTTGTACATATTTTACAAACGAGAAATCTAAAATCAGCAAAAGGGCCCGATCTAATTTCGTATAAAATGCTAACGCAATTGAGAGAGGAGGAAAAACGAAACTTATTTAAAATACTGGAAGATATATGGATTACAGGAATAACACCGGATATATGGATTACAGGAATAACACCGGAGAAATGGCGCGAAATTAAGATAATACCTATTTTGAAAAAAGAAAAGGATAAAAGGACATATACAATTATAGACCAATATGCTTAATGTAGGTCCTAGCGAAAACGGTAGAAGGTATTATTAAAGTATATGTTGACAAACATATCAATGATAAGGCATTAGTCCCCGAGAGATCCTACGGATTCAGAAAAAACAGATCGACGACGTTGTGCATCAATGATTTAATTAATTTGGTGTATATTAAGAAAGAAAAGAAGATGTATGTTATGGCGGGTTGCATAGACGTCGAAAAAGCATACGATTCGGTGGATATAAATATAACAACATTATGGAAGAAACTGAGTTTAATGACAAAGTAAGAGATTGGATAATATCATTTCTTAGCCGAAGACTGGTTGTACTTGGACAACAAAAGGCAATAACTAACAACGGTTTGGCGCAAGGAAGCGGGCTAAGTCCAACATTGTTCAATATCTACACAGCACAAATACATGCTGTAGCAAGTGAAAATTGTGAACTATTCCAATATGCCGATGATTTCTTTCTTGTATGCACACATAGAAATAAGGAACGGGCCAAACAAATTTTAAAGCAAAAAATTGAACACTTTCAACTCGAGTGGCCCAAACTTGACTTGAAATTGAATCCACACAAAACAAAAATCATATATTTTAACAATACACACGAGCAAATTAACATTCAAATTAACAATACACAGCTGGAACAAGTTAGGAATATCAAATATCTCGGTCGCATCGTAAGCATAAACAATTCTTGTACCAATCATATCAACCAAGCCGTCGAAAAAGTAAACACAACTTGTCAATTCCTTAGAATCCTGAGTGGCTGTAAATTCGGCGTAGATCCAAGAAGGGCACTACACAACCCAAAACACAAAATTGACTTTTTATTTCGTTGTTTTAAACAAATGTGGTTATGGTTTTTATTAATAAAACTATAAAAAATAAGACAAGACAAGTATATTTTAGCTCAGAGGTTATCTTTTAAGTACATAAGCCTCTAAGGCGTATATTAAGGCTTTACGTTACTCCCAAATAGATTAGGCTTCTAGGGTTAAGAAACCTTTGGTTTAAAAGTGTGGTATTAAATGCTTTTCACCATAAAGGGCGCCAATTTTCAATGATTATTGCGTTACAGATTAAGGCTAATACCAGATATTGTGAAAGGTTGGACTATACCTTAAAGATGACGGTTTTCTCATGACCCACTGTACGAAGTTTAGAGTAGAGTAATGTGTTTTAAGAACTTAAAAATTATCCTGGGTTATCAGGTGTCTAGCAATACAAGATGAATTGTTATCTTTCACGAAGTTCCTATAAATAAATTTTGAGCTAAGTACTCACCCGTATTTCGGGGGTTACTACTAGTTTTAATAAATTGTTATTTTAATTTCCTATAAATTTACCTTTAGGTTTACACATTTTAAGAATACATAAAAAATTTGTTTTAGAGAATCAATGTGAAATAATTGCAGAAACGATTAATCGGTTTGCTGAGCAACCGAGACGCCTGCTTTTTAAATAATTTTTGTAAAACAAATCGGCAAGTACATATCGTCCCCCGCATGCCAGAAACATGAATGTGTAAAGATGAAAGTTGGCCCTGATCGGGCCTAAGTGTGCTGGCGCCCTCTGGGCCTAGCAGCCACTTCAACCTAAAGATGAAAGTTTTGGGTTTTTTATATATATAAAAATGTTCTTTAGTGATAAAATATGCTCAAATTGGCGACCTTCTACTCTAATACAAACTCGGTACCTTTTAAGAAAATACGCTTTTAGAGATCTTAAATTCAATTGGGCTATCTCAGCAGCAGCTCCATTTATTTGGCCCGTGTCGTCCAATCCATCGGCGAGGATAAGTTTCGTCTAAATAAGCTCTTACTTCGCGCCCGTAGTGAGAAGGGCACCCGTAATTTTGCAGCCATAGTCTTCGCCTCAGGTTTAAGGGTACATCTTCTAAAAGAGTTGGAAGCCGTTCTTGAAGGAACTCTAAATAACTGTGAGAGTTGAGCGTTGCCGGCAGTTCCACAGGTCCCAATATCTGACAATTAACAAAACCGGACCATAAATTTATTTTGTACCGGTACTGCGAACGATCTTCGCTCATTTCGTGAGGATTGTCTATCTGCCAACTGTGAAGGTTATGTAAATTAATATAACCATCACGTTTGCATGATAATTCATCGCTCCAAATTATTTTATTAAAAAGTTGGGGTCTGATTCATGCATTCGCAACATTTCACGGCAAAGTCTAACCCTCGACAGGTAATCTCCTTCTTGTAGAGCCTGAAAACGTTGAGTGTGGTAGGGATGAAATCGATGGTCTTTTAAAGCTTTGTGAACTGTAGTTTTTGGTATTCCCGTCCGTCTTTCCATCATTCTCACTGAAGTCGATGGAGCTTAAAAAAGTGAAAAAGGATAGTTAACAAGCAAGCAAACAAGAAAGGTGTAAAAATCCCTTACCTTCATATATTTCTCTATGGGTCCGGGCGAATACTTCACGACCCGGATGTCGACGATTGGGGTATCGCTCTGCATAGAGTCTTTGAGCAGTTCTGGCATTACAGCAAGATTCACCGTAAATTAGGTGAATACCCGCATGTTCATGCGACGTATATGTACTGTGTGTTCTCTGTCATAGTATTAATAACACAATGTACGAAGAATCCAATTTCACAAAATCCACTTTCACTAATTAATTAAGTAACATAAAATAATGTCAGGAGCAGGTAATAATGTACCTTTGTACCATTTAGCATGTCATTGGTCGGTAACAAGAGCAACTTAAATTTAAATCTATTAAATAAATTCTAGCGTGTCTCAGTCCTGTGCCCACAAAAGCGGCTATAACTTTTTTTCTATTCAAAATAGTAAGAGTGGCACCTTTCTAAAATCTTTATTAAATGAGCAATTTTTTTATGTAATGTAAAGTTATAGCTCACCAGAGATAGTCAAAGTTGGGGAAGAAAATATCAAAATTAAAAATCCCAAAATAGTCCTAATTTTATGATGGCTCCTTAATATATTTTAACTACATTGCATTTGAGTATGGAGAAGCAACTATCTTGAAGTATTTTACATAAAAAATTTACTAAGTATAACCTGGTTTGTAGATGCAGGTAAAGAAAATACATGAAAAGCCAAGATTTTTTTTTTTGATTCAAAAAAATGTAAATACTCAAAAAACGGTAACACCTTTACCTGACAATTTTTTGTTTATCAGAGAGCTCATCCCCCCACCTACCTTTCCCTAAAGTTTGGCAGGTTACTTCTGGGACACCCTGTATACTGTGGTGCACGCATAACCTCCTCGTTTCGACTGAATGGCCAAGTCGCTCGCCCTCGGCCATATATGTAATACTCTTATTGGCAGTAAGAGCTAGTACCGTCCGAAAACACTACAGTACAGATATATCAATAAACACGTACTAAAGAAAAGGAACACACACGTTTATAAATAAACATGTACACAACACATATACAAAAACGGCTCTCAAGTACACAATACATTGACAAAAACGGTACTAGACTCTCTCGCTTCGATTTCGGAATGCTTACACATAGAGAAGTTAGCTTACTGCCAATATAGAAGTATTACATATATGTCCTCGGCAAAACACACTAAAGGTGCCCACACGCACCGACGTGCACGTATGCCGTGTACCAAAACTGGTAGGTTTTTTTCATTTGGTAGGTTGGTAGGCAAGATTGGATTTTGTAGCTTGCGAAAAATATAAAATATGTATCTCCAAACATTTTAGCAACCTTGTTTACAGGTATATCTTACCGGTGGAGTCCACCATTGTCCACCTGACAGAGACTAACCTATCGGTGTTTCAATATGGTAGTAAGACCCGTTATCACATATGCGGCACTGGCCGGTGACCAAAAGCTATGCAAGTAAAGGCAGGTTCCACTTTTAGCAAGCTGCACCGACTTCCGCGTTGCTATTACAGAAGCTATGGGCACCTGTCTAACGGATACCCTTGGTGTCATTACAGGCATTCCTCCTTTGTCAATTCTGTTTAAAAAATAGGCCTGCTGGAGCGTCCTACGACTGCCCAATATGAACAATAAGAAACTTTGCTATCTTCGGAGTCATTAGAAGCCATTCTTGGATAATCCCGAGTTATCCTTCTACAAACCCTACAAGATTATAACTCCTGAAAGGGACTGCTGTTAAGTGATAGTAACTATAATTGACGAAAGGTCCCAAGCATGGTATATCGACGGATCAAAGATGGACGACGAGAGTACTGGGGCAGGTGTATTTGGACCAAAGTTCCAGAAAGTTTGCCAATTTACACACACACAACTATATTCAGGCGAAAGTCTTCGCAATCGAAGTCTGAGTAGAAGGCCAAATTAAATATTATGTCGGATAGTCAGGGAGGTTAAAGGCCTTAGACTCTTTTAAAATGGTAGCAGGCTTGTGTAAGCTGACTGTATCGCAAAGCGTGGAGCCCAAATGCACTTGCGTGATCCCTAGCCCTGTGAGCATATTCTATGTGACTGCGAACGTATCATAAATAGCAGACTGATACGCATTCGGGAACAATTGTCTTCTTCATTCAAAATTTTAAACATGGCGTCCTATAAAGTGCCAAACTTCTTTAAGAGAATAAGGTTGGAGTAATTACAATTAGGGTTAAGCACAATAGATCTTCTTAGGTCGCAGCGCGTGTATTCCTGTCGTAATAATAATAATAATACATATGTATGTGTAAAGAGACAAACATTTGTGTTTAATCGGTTCAGTAAAATGAATTGTTATACGAAGTTAATTTGTTTTTATTGTACTATCTGTGTTTTAGTTTTCCTAAATGTTATGATATCTACATTTTTAATAAACTTGACATTAAAAAGATTCTAGAAGCTTAAATAAAATTTTGGTAGGTTTTGGTTGATTTTGGTAGGCAAAAAAATTATTCTGTGGCAACACTCACCGTGTCTGTTTGACGTAGCAACATACATAATTTACTGTTGATAGAGAGAGAGAGAAGCACGCGTATTCGTCGCACGTACACGGTGGTGAGTTTTCATTTGCATGGCGCTAGTGTTCCCAGTAACTGGGTTAGTAAAATCCCGTCCAAATATAACCTAAATCCCGTTTTATACTATAGTTATATCAGAAATCCCGCGCTATTTGTATCTATTATTCATAAAATGCTTTCGGTTGAAAAAACACAACCATGTATATAGTAGATATGCAATATACATAGGCTTTATATGGGTCATTCCACGTCAAAACGCATGCCGCTTTGCATAAAAGTGGTGGAGAGTCATCGTTATTTTTAAGATGTAAAAAGTGAGGTATTCTTACGTAGAATCGAAGGTTATATGGCGCTTATAAAAAAATAGCAACTCGGTACTAAGTCACCGTTCTCCGACCAGTCTACCAAAATTTTTCCTATGAATCGTTTATAAAAACCCATATAAGCGACAAAAATCGTAATATATGCTTTTGGGGTCGCTGAACCCGAATCCAGGTCAGTTTGGCCCAGTGGCGGATCCAGCGGGGGGGGGGGGTTTTGGGTGTTAAACTACGTGTCAGTCAGTGGCCGACGCACGGGGTGTGTTTTAATATGGCGCATATGTATGTATAATATGGCGTCTATGTATTAAAATACCCCCCGGGGGTCCGCCACTGACTGACACGTAGTTTAACCCCCCCGCTGGATCCGCTCCTGGTTTAGTCTCACGAGGTCATATTAAGGTCAACTAAACGAACTATTGAAACCTCGAAAGTGAATCCAATCCAACTGATTCAAATTTTCTATGAAATATTATCGAAGTGATTTTGGAAAAATCTTATCTAATCTAAACCTAAATATTTGTTAGTGCCGGAAGTCATACAGAAATGTTTCTTTAAGAACAAGTTGAATTTTACGGTGTTATAAAAATTTTAAACGCAGTCTCGTGAAATACTTGACCAGCCCTACGGCCTGTCAATTAAAAAGTTCATGATGTAGTTAATTCTTTTACATTCTTAAAACCTGTTCAGAATCTAGAAACTCAAGCCATCCACATTACTTTTTGTATAACTCATAAGCTTGCAATTAAAATTTATTTCAAGTGACTGAAGTTCCACTTCAGTGGCGACAAAAATCGTAATATATGCTTTTGGGGTCGCTGAACCCGAATCCAGGTCAGTTTGGCCCAGTGGCGGATCCAGCGGGGGGGGGGGAAAGGAATGTTAATTTACCACAGAGTATGACAGCTTTTTGTTACTTATCAATTACTAAATTTTATTGCTTGATATGGTACGCAAAAAATTCCGTTTTTCAAATCCCATTCGCTCTTTTTGGTCATAAAATCCCGAAAAAAGGGCGAAATCGCGCAACCTGGCAACACTGCCTGGCGCCCTCATAAGTTTGATCGTGTCATCTGACACGTTAACGTACGTGAGTGTAGCTGAAACGATCAAACTTATGAAAGCGCCATGTTAATGAAAATTCACCACCGTGTACGTGCGACAATTACGCGTTCTTCTCTAGGCTCTGTTATGCATACTTAGCATTGCTTGAGAGTTGTCACATAAGGAATCTGTTAAATGAGCTTAGCGTGTAAGCGGTTACCCAACGCACAGCATTACATACGTGGAAGTCTGTTGGTTTTTGATTTATACGTAAAAATGGTATAGCAGTGCATGCACTTTTTCTTTTTTTCTTGCATTCCTAAAGCAAATGTGCAGCCTCACTGCAGAGTTGTTTTTTGGCAAGTAAAGACAAAATTAGATTTTATCCGAATTTCAGCACCACAAAGCTCGATTTCAAAAATTCGCCAATGTAGAGCTAAAATTCGATTAAAATTCGAATCTCGAAGCTTCGAATATCGAATTAACCCATCTCTACTCGAACAAAGAATAGAAGGCTTTCCGTGCTTTCGAAAGCGCTATTCAACGCAATATCTACAACCTGTGCGCGTGGACTACGGGTATCTGAGAAGACGGAATGACTAACTGTATGAAATTTTTAATGACATGGACATACTAGTTAAGCGTATAGAAATTAGTTAGGATTAGTTTCGACAACTAAAGATATTTAGTTCCCGAATTTTGACAATATTTGAGAACTGTTACTAAGGATTGGGAACTATTACCATGGGTTGGTAATTATAACTAAATATATTAAAGCTTCTAATATTCATCTAGGTTGTACCAAATCGTTAATTTAGTTGAAGGGTTTGGTAAATACTAATAAATATTTTTTTAAGCATATTTCTACAAATTCCATTCAACTTAACGTATGGTTCATAAAACGATGTCACTAAGCTCTGCTAATACAGATAAGCTTTCTTTCAACACATGGTTGAGTTATAGTTACCAAATCTTAGTTGAGGCAATCACGATTTGGTTTGAGAGAGGAGCATATTCATGCTTGTCACGATTGAGAGAATACAAAGGTTGCGCCGATCTCGGACCGCTATTCCTCTCTTAACGAATTTGACAGAATCGTTGTTTGCATGACGTCACACCGGTGCAACTTGTTTACGTTTTCCTTGCAACATGTTTTCTTCTTCTTCCATTCTTGCTCACGTTTTGGCATTTCTCTCTCGCAATTGCACCAGTGTGACGTACACAAAAGTTATTCTCAAAAATCCTCTCTGATCGGCGCAATCTTGTATTCTATCATTGTTGCATGCTTGTGAGCCACCCCTAAAGAATGCTGAGCGCTCTCTGAGCACATGTGTTTTCACGATTCAATAATTGAGACTGTGTGCATGGAAATCATTGTCCCGCTACCGCTGCCCGTATATGGGTGAAAAACGCATGTGGCCACAGAGCGCTCAGTCGACGTTCAGATACGAAAACTTTTGTTGCGGAAACTCGAAGCTTGTTGGGCAGAGAGCGACGAGGAAAGGGGACGGATACCGAGTCGCCCGTACTCGGGAAACACGCTTTGTGCTCTTGTTCGTCTGAGTATTTCAAGTTGGCGATTCACAGCTGACAACAACAATTGCGTACAAAAGAGTTTCTGTGTGTGAATGCAAAGGGCAACACCAAAAGAGAAATCGCAGATAATAAGAAACTCGAGTTTCCGTGTTTGAACGTAGACTCAGTAAGCTATGGCATGTCGCATGGTGAGTCACTGCGCTAGGTAGAGAAAGAAAAGTGTGTGCTATGACAGCCCCAGACTTGTTTGTCTCAGTTTCAGTTTTGACATCGTCGCGCGTTGTTTCTGTGTGCGCATAGTTGTTTAAAAATATAAAGTTTGATGCCAACCGGGGTTTCTCATGTGAATTATAATTTGAAACTAACTATTTAGCCAAGGAAAAAGCAAAGCAGTATACTTAAACCAGCACTTCCAGCAGATATTGACCTGAGTTTTCGGACGACTGTTCCTGTTTCATCGTTTCTTTTTAGGAAATTCTTACCTCCATATACATATGTATTATTTACACTAGGAACTATTTATGTAAATATGTATGTATTTTTTATGCTTAATATATGCAAATAAAAGAAGAAAGTGAACACAACAACCATCGAGTAAATTTTTATTTGTGTCAAACTGAAACTTTTTTTCCAATAATAAACAGTTAGCTGATTCAAGTCTACAGCAAGTTCACAAAATTAATTGAAAACTTCCCTCAACCAAAGCATTGTTTATAATTGCTCAATAATGATTTTATTCAGCTAACAATATTGTCCACTCAAGGTAGTCGTTTTGTAATTATTAACAAATATACATTTGTCCCAACTAGAAGTCTCAAGTAAATTGCAGACTTTCGTGAACTAGATATTTATTTCGCCATATCCAACTATGCCACTTGGTCACTATAACCAAATCTTGGTAATTATAACTAAACCTTTTTCTGGGTGTAGAATACATCGTGTACATATGTTAATCCATGCATTATTTGTTATAAGTATACATTTTCATTCATATACAAATGAGGTAGTTCTTCTTCTTATTTGGTACTCCTCCGCGTATTTGGTACGCTCCGCCCGAACTTAGACTTTCTTACTTGTTTCTTGGCTAAATTCAATTTCAAATTATAATTCACATGAAATATATATCTGCTGAGAAACCCCGGTTGGCATCAAACTTTATATTTTTAAATAACTATACGCACACCGAAACAACTCGCGGCGAAAGCAAAACTGAAACTGAGACAAGCAAGTCTGGGCATGTCATAGCACACACTTTTCTTTCTCTACCTAGCGCAGTGATCGACATGCCATAGCTTACTGAGCGCTCTGTGACCACACGCGTGTTTCACCCATATACGAACAGCGGTAGCGGATCAATGATTTCCACGCACACAGTCTCATTCACTGAATCGTTTTTCGGGCAATGGTCGGCATCAGGAATCATAAATGAGTTTTTAATTTTTGTACCAAATGGACAAAAATAATGTACTAAATTAGCCGAAAAATTACCAAAATTTAAAATACCAGACATACATACATATGTATATGGGTAATTTCCAAGCAAAGTTTTCATGGCAGGTATTTTATATATATTTTTTTAAGATTGATAATCTTATCCTCTAAAATCGTTTACTGAAGTGAATACGAAAAAAATTCTTGTTCTTATTTTTGCATTTTTGTAAAATATTTACCAGAATGTAACATTTGCATATCACTTTTGAACTCATTTATCAGATAAGCCAATGTTGGAGGTTTTTTCCGCCTTCTTTATGACATTAACGTGATTTTTTTTCTTGGGAGGCAGGTGTTTTGTTTAAACTTTCTTCAGCAACAACTTCCCATATATGCCATTTGAACACTTTTGGAGAAACAAGCGATTTAAATAAAAAATCATTTTCCACCTAAAAGTGACCTTCTGGAAATATTTCACTTTTTTTCTAAAAGTCTAATTTCACGAAACGCTAAAATCAAGAACATAATTGAAACCTCTGAAGCAATAAATAGGCATTGGTAATTATCTTATTTTTAGTGTTTTTTGTATAAAAAAACTGGGTGACTTTCCGGAAATATTAAGCCTTACTCGTTAATATTAAATACCTCTTTTTTTGGTTCGGCCAGTGTGTACTGCACCAAAAATCTGGAAAAATTTCGTCCGTGGACTTGGATGCGTAACGTTATATGTACTTGTACATATGCATATTTTAAAAAGGACATGAAAACCCTAAGTTTCCATTATAAATCAATAATTCAGGTTAATCAACAAAACCATACAAGTATGTTTATTAAGTGCGAGAACACAAAAATTTTACAAATAAATAGTTGCTTATATTATACCAACAACTGTTTGATGATTTTAAAAAGTCTGTCATTTTTAATAAACACCACGCATTTACTTGTATAAAGTAGGAAAAAGATGACTGTATTTTTATCCACAGGTCGTATTTCTACATAATTTGTCGTAATGCTGTATTTTAACAAAATTGTATCAAAAATGTCGGATGTAGTACCAATGTACTTTTGGGATCCAAAATGTACCAAAAAAGTACAATTGTACCATCAATTTCATCACTGGTCGGCATACTAGCGCATTCAAACGATTCTATAAGTGTGAAACACACATGTGCTCAGAGAGCGCTCAGCATTATATAGATGTGGCTCACAAGCATGAATATGTTCCGCTCTCAAACCATATCGTGGTTGCCTCAACAAAGATTTGGTAACTATGCTTAAACCATGTGTTGAAAGAAAGCTTATCTATATTAGCAGAGCTTAATGACATCCTTTTATGAACCATACGTTAAGTTGAATGGAATTTGTAGAAATATGCTTCAAAAAATATTTGTTAGTATTTACCAAACCCTTAAACTAAATTAACGATTTGGTACAACCCAGATGAATATTAGAAGCTTTAATATATTTAGTTACAATTACCAACCCATGGTAATAGTTCCCAATCCTTGGTGACAGTTCCCAAATATTGTCAAAATTCGGGAACTAAATATCTTTAGTTGTCGAAACTAATCGTTTTTCTCAGTGTACGATTTTTGCGATCTGTGGTATCACCCTAATGATTGGATTGCTACATTTATTTATGTAGGTATATTTCATTACAGTACAATTCATTACAATATTTTTCAAAACAATTACAACAGTGTATGGTTATTTTAATTCCCCAACCTCAAAAAATATATTAAAATCAATGGTTTTAGTTGATTTAATATCACTTCTGCAATAAATACATAGTACGCCCATATCTTTCCAACATTGATAGCAATATCCACTTCGGCATGTCGGGTATTTGCAAGTAATAAATTCGCTGTCTGAAATAAATAATAGGGTTCTATAAAACATTTAATACTATAGAAATTAATGAAAAATGTTTGATTCCCTTAAATGGTGTCTTTGTTTTGTTTGGCATCATTTATTTTTAACTATCTATGAAAAATCAAATATTTAAATTATTATTGTTTTATTTTCTTTCGAAAAAATTTATGTACATACTAAGTTGTGCAAAATTTATTCGAATGACGAATATCAAATAAATTATTTGTTCTTTTCGTTATTCATAATAATAAATAAGTTAGTTTAGGGTAAGGCCATCCCAAGTGGGTCACAAATTTACCGTTCGAATTTCCAGGTGATTTTTCGTTTACACGAAGTAGAACTTCAACTCACCTGAAATGCACTCCGTAAATGTCATTGAAAAATTTTAAAATTTAGACTTTTTATGAGCATTTGAATTTTTTTTAGAATGGTGCGGAATTTATTTTTTTCTCTGAAAATACAAATTGGAATGCGATGTTTTTAAACATAAGGAGAAGACATACAACCCTACTAAAAATGGTTTTTTTCGTTTTAAAAATTTTTAACTTATTATAAATAAAATTATTATTTTTTTAATGAAAATTTAAAAAGTTTCTCCTGGCAGAAAAATTATTATCTATATATATAAAAGTGTTGTGTTCGTATGTCACGGTCGACAAAACTTGAGAGCGGCTGAACCGATTTGAATAATTTTTTTTTGTATTGTTCGGTATAATACCAGAACCAATGATATCGCATAAAATTTGAGGGTTGCCACCTATTTGAAAATTTTTAAACCCAATTATATTGATAAAATAAATAAATTATTACAATGTGGGTATCATATTATATAGAGGTTTAAGAAAGATGACCGCTGGAAATATTTTTTTCGAGGGTTGCCACCTATTTGAAAATTTTAACTCAGTCAAATTGATAAAATAAATGAAATATTGCCATGTGGGTGTCAAACTAAAGAGTTTTAAGAAGGCTTACAACCGAATTATGTTTGAAGAGGGTTGCCACCTGTTTGAGAATTTAACTAAAGTACATCGATAAAATAAATGAAATATTACAATATGAGTATCAAATTAAAGAGGTTTAAGAAAGATAACTATTGGAAATATTTTTGAGGAGGGTTGCCACCAATTTTAAAATTTTAACTAAGTTAAATTGATAAAGTAAATGAAATATTACAATGTGGGTATAAACTTAAATAGGGTTAAATAAGATATGTGCTGGAATACTTTTGAGGAGGGTGCCACCTATTTGAAAATATTAACTCATTTAAATTGATAAAGTAAATGAAGTATTCCAATGCGTGTATAAAATTAAATAGGGATAAGAAAGATATATGCTGGAATACTTTTGAGGAGGGTGCCACCTATTTGAAAATATTAACTCATTTAAATTGATAAAGTAAATGAAGTATTCCAATGCGTGTATAAAATTAAATAGGGATAAGAAAGATATATGCTGGAATACTTTTGAGGAGGGTTGCCACCTGTTTGCAAATTCAACTCAATTTAAAAGTAAAATGAATGACCTATTACAATATATGTGGGTATCAAATTAAAGAGGTCTAGGAAAGATGACAGTTGGAAATATTTTTGAGGAGGGTTGCCACCTATTTGAAAATTTTAACTCGGCTAAATTCAGTTCAGTTAAATTGATAAAATAAATGAAGTATTTCAATATGGGTATCAAACTTTAGATTTTTAAGAAGTCTTACAGCCGAAAATATGTTTGAAGGTTGTTATCTGTTTTAAAATTTAACTCAATTTAATTGAAAAAATAAAAAAGTTATTATATTGGTGTCAAATTAAAGAGGTTTAAGAAATATGACTATCGGAGGCATTTTGAAGAGGGTTTCCACCAATTTACATAAAAATTTCAACTCAGTTAAATTGATAAATAAATGCAATATTGCAATGTGGGTATAAAATTAAAAAGGTTTCAGAAAGATAACTGTTGAAAATATTTTTGAGGGGCTGCCACCTACTTGAAAGATTTAACTCGCTTAAAGTGATAAAATAAATGAAATACTGCCATGTGGGTATCAAGTAAAATAGGTTTCAGAAATATTACTCTTGGAAATATTTTTGAGGAGGGTTGCCACCAATTTAAAAATTTTAACTCGGCTAAATTAATAAAATAAATGAAAATTGCAATGTGGGTATCAAATTAAATAGGTAGATAACTGTTGGAAATACTTTTGAGGAGTGTTGCCACCTATTTTAAAATTTTAACTCAATTACATTGATAAAATAAATGAAGTAATGCCATTTGGGTGTCGAAACTAAATAGTTTTAAGAAGGCTTACAGCGGAAAATATATTTGAGGAGGGTTACCACCTGGTTGAAAATTTAACTCAATTTAATTGACATAATAAATGGCATTACAATAGAAAGATGACAGTAGGAAATATTTTGGGGAGGTCTGCCACCTTGAAAATTTTAACTCAGTTAAATTGATAAAATAAATGAAATATTTGCATAATTGATAAAATAAATGACTTATTAAAGTATAGGTATTAAATTAAGGAGGCATAAGATGGATGACTGTTGGAAATATTTTTGAGGAGAGTTGCCACCTTTTTGAAAATTTGACCTCGAAAGCTTAGTATGTTGCACCAATGTATTTTTAATATAAAGCGATAAAATAAATAAACCAACGAAAATTTAGTCCTCTGTCAAATATGTTTGATTTATTATTATTTATTTATGGATATGTACAAATGTAAAGCGGATACGGACGATGTGTGGTGACTGACGGTCGTTCCTAGTTGAATACGGGAAAATAAGTACCCGCGCTATTTTCAATAGAATTGAGTTCAATCTCAAAGCAGTAAAACTGTTTGTAGGGGAATTTAAAAGATAATTAATTTTGCGGGAAAACTTTATGACAGTTTCTAATAAATACATGTGTACATGTGTGCGCACATATGTTTATTATTAAACATTAAGATGGACCGTTGATTAAGTAAATGAAATATTGCAATGTGGGTATCAAACTAGAGAGTTTTAAGAAGGTCGAAAATACGTTTGAGGTACAATATACGTGATTTGGAAATATTTTTAATAGGATTATCAGCTATCTAAAAGTAAAAAGTATTGAAATTAAATGAATTATTACATAAATGGTTCCAAACGATAAGTGTGTGCGAGAGCTTTAGGGCATTTTTTTTATCTTTCCACTTAGCCAAAATCCGAACTGTGTAAACAAATATAGAATTTACAACATTTTATAAAACGAAGTGACAAATTACTTAATATAAAAAATTAATAAACAAGTAATATTTAAGCAAAAAACACACCGACTCCAATTCTCATATATGTACATATTTAATAGTACCGTTAATTTTTTCATGATCCAATGATCGGATCTAAACCTAATTAGTATGGGATCACCTGGAAATCGGTTGACGTGGTCCAAAGTTATGCGGTAACATACATAAAACAAATATTCCGACGAATTGGTAACCTTGTCCTTTTTTTGAAGTCGGCTAAAAACTACTGAAACAAATAACCAAATGGTAAAAGAGTAACGAAAACAAATAACTATCGCATGAAAGGTGTTTAAAAAATACTTAATGAAAACTTAAAATTGTTGACACCATTCCTTAGCATTATAAATAAGTTAACTTTTAGTCGTAAACAATTTCGTTTCGGGTCGCCATAGCATACTACATATATTGCGAGTGAAGAAATTTTGGATAACATGAGATAATAATATTATGATTATGACTATCATTACTATTGTGAACTCCTATAATATTATTATGATTATGATTATCATTACTATTGTGAACTCGTATTCCCGATCAAGGATTCCGAAATTAAAGCGAAAGCGTAATGTCATTAACGATCGCATGTTGCAAATGTTAAGATAATAAGACCTGCAGAACTGAACCATGTAGGAACATTTTTTTACAAGGACGTGTAATTTCTGGTGTGCGCCGATGACATTGACATCATCGGTAACAAAAATCGCGAAGTCTCTTCTGCTTTTCCAAGCTGGATAAGGAGTGCACCTGGTGATAAACGAGGACAAGACGAAGTATCTCCTGTCATAAAACAACAGTCAGCGCATTCGCGCCTTGGAACCCACGTCACTGTTGACAGTTGGGAAAGTGGATAATTTCGTTTACTAGGGAACCAGCATTATCACCGATAAAAATATCAGCATGGAAAATCCACGCAGAATCACTCTTGCCAACAAGTGCTACTTTGGGCTGAGTAGGTAATTCGGGAGTAAAGTCGTTTCTCGACGTACAAAAACTGCACTCTATAAGGCACTCATCATGCCCGAGATGTTATATGTATGTCGCAGAAGCTTAGACAATGACAACATTCGATGAGGCGGCTCTTGGAGAATTCGAGAGAAAGATCTTACGGAAGATTTACAGGCTTCTACGCGTGGGCGTGGGTAATGCTCCAGGTCGAACTTTGGAAAAGTATGGTTTAGATTTAGATGCGGAATGCTTCGCAGATGTTGCGTGTCCCTGTGTCGGCAAACCAGATATCCTTGATATCTATGCAGAGAATGGAAAACCAACAAATATTGTGTGCACACAAGTACTTATTACATAACCAAACACATATGAAACGAATGCTTTGTTTCGTTAATAATTTATCATCCATATAACAGGAATATGCCACAGCGGAGCATGGCACGGTACAGCTAGTACCAGCATGAAAAGCNGGAGCGTGGCACGGTACAGCTAGTACCAGCATGAAAAGCATGCCGAAAGTATTCAGTAGTA
Source organism: Rhagoletis zephyria (assembly GCF_001687245.7). Classification (NCBI taxonomy): domain Eukaryota; kingdom Metazoa; phylum Arthropoda; class Insecta; order Diptera; family Tephritidae; genus Rhagoletis; species Rhagoletis zephyria. The sequence continues at coordinate 45,957 of NW_016161606.1, forward strand.
GTACTTTAGTCACGATCATAACTTTAGTACGAGCTTACACACTCCGTATTCATATGTACATGTGTATACTATAGGGCTGTGCGATTAATTGATTACTCAAAATTTTAATTAATCATAAAGTAAATAACTCAATTATTCGATTAATTGGAAATTATGATTACTCAAAAGTTCAGTTACTCGAGTAATCAAGATTTTTGATTAACCAAAAACAAAAATATTTGAGTAAAATGCTTTATGATTAATCAACATTTCGAGTAAAATGAGTAATCAACATTTCAACTCTTTACATATGTATAAAGTAGTTAAAGTTCCTTGATACTTTGAAAACAACGTTTCTGTTTTCAAAAATTAAAAAAAAATTTATTTCATACACAGAATGTAA
>NW_016161606.1:46619-49884 GCF_001687245.7 Rhagoletis zephyria
ACTCTCGCTTCGATTTCGGAATGCTTACACATAGAGAAGTTAGCTTACTGCCAATATAGAAGTATTACATATATGCCCTCGGCAAAACACACTAAAGGTGCCCACACGCACCGACGTGCACGTATGCCGTGTACCAAAACTGGTAGGTTTTTTTCATTTGGTAGGTTGGTAGGCAAGATTGGATTTTGTAGCTTGCGAAAAATATAAAATATGTATCTCCAAACATTTTAGCAACCTTGTTTACAGGTATATCTTACCGGTGGAGTCCACCATTGTCCACCTGACAGAGACTAACCTATCGGTGTTTCAATATGGTAGTAAGACCCGTTATCACATATGCGGCACTGGCCGGTGACCAAAAGCTATGCAAGTAAAGGCAGGTTCCACTTTTAGCAAGCTGCACCGACTTCCGCGTTGCTATTACAGAAGCTATGGGCACCTGTCTAACGGATACCCTTGGTGTCATTACAGGCATTCCTCCTTTGTCAATTCTGTTTAAAAAATAGGCCTGCTGGAGCGTCCTACGACTGCCCAATATGAACAATAAGAAACTTTGGTATCTTCGGAGTCATTAGAAGCCATTCTTGGATAATCCCGAGTTATCCTTCTACAAACCCTACAAGATTATAACTCCTGAAAGGGACTGCTGTTAAGTGATAGTAACTATAATTGACGAAAGGTCCCAAGCATGGTATATCGACGGATCAAAGATGGACGACGAGAGTACTGGGGCAGGTGTATTTGGACCAAAGTTCCAGAAAGTTTGCCAATTTACACACACACAACTATATTCAGGCGAAAGTCTTCGCAATCGAAGTCTGAGTAGAAGGCCAAATTAAATATTATGTCGGATAGTCAGGGAGGTTAAAGGCCTTAGACTCTTTTAAAATGGTAGCAGGCTTGTGTAAGCTGACTGTATCGCAAAGCGTGGAGCCCAAATGCACTTGCATGATCCCTAGCCCTGTGAGCATATTCTATGTGACTGCGAACGTATCATAAATAGCAGACTGATACACATTCGGGAACAATTGTCTTCTTCATTCAAAATTTTAAACATGGCGTCCTATAAAGTGCCAAACTTCTTTAAGAGAATAAGGTTGGAGTAATTACAATTAGGGTTAAGCAAAATAGATCTTCTTAGGTCGCAGCGCGTGTATTCCTGTCGTAATAATAATAATAATGCATATGTATGTGTAAAGAGACAAACATTTGTGTAAGTCGGTTCAGTAAAATGAATTGTTATACGAAGTTAATTTGTTTTTATTGTACTATCTGTGTTTTAGTTTTCCTAAATGTTATGATATCTACATTTTTAATAAACTTGACATTAAAAAGATTCTAGAAGCTTAAATAAAATTTTTGGTAGGTTTTGGTTGATTTTGGTAGGCAAAAAAATTATTCTGTGGCAACACTCGCCGTGTCTGTTTGACGTAGCAACATACATAATTTACTGTTGATAGAGAGAGAGAGAGAAGCACGCGTATTCGTCGCACGTACACGGTGGTGAGTTTTCATTTGCATGGCGCTAGTGTTCCCAGTAACTGGGTCAATAAAATCCCGTCCAAATATAACCTAAATCCCGTTTTATACTATAGTTATATCAGAAATCCCGCGCTATTTGTATCTATTATTCATAAAATGCTTTCGGTTGAAAAAACACAACCATGTATATAGTAGATATGCAATATACATGGGCTTTGCATAAAAGTGGTGGAGAGTCATCGTTATTTTTAAGATGTAAAAAGTGAGGTATTCTTACGTAGAATCGAAGGTTATATGGCGCTTATAAAAAAATAGCAACTCGGCACTAAGTCACCGTTCTCCGACCAGTCTACCAAAATTTCTCCTATGAATCGTTTATAAAAACCCATATAAGCGACAAAAATCGTAATATATGCTTTTGGGGTCGCTGAACCCGAATCCAGGTCAGTTTGGCCCAGTGGCGGATCCAGCGGGGGGGGGGGGGGGGTTTNTTGGGTGTTAAACTACGTGTCAGTCAGTGGCCGACTCTCTCGCTTTGATTTCGGAATGCTTACACATTGAGAAGTTAGCTCACTGCCAATATAGAAGTATTACATATATGAATATTACAAAGTTTCTTCAATTTCTTCAATAATAATAATACAAAGTATTACTCATGAAAAGTAAATATATAACATTAGTAAGTGCCCTACAATACTCCCCCTCGAGAATTAATTTCAAATAAATTGAACTCTTTTCTTTTGTGTTGTATTGATATAAGTTCGACTGTTTGTGCTAGATGTCGATACCGTTTCAATTACGGCTGGTTTTAATCTATCAACTGGAAAATTTTCATTTCATTATCCACTTCAATTTTAAAATATTGTTTGTCATTTTCAATAACTTTATACGGCCCTTCATATAATTGTTGTAGACAATTTTTATTCATTACTCGTACAAAAACAAATTTGCAATTTTGCAAATCCTTTGGAACAAACAAACCAGTGTCAGAATTTCTATGATGTTCTAAATTTGACCTAACATTCCTAAAACGTTCACGCAAACAACTCAACACATCTGTTGTAGTAGAATTTTGAGAGATTTGTACCACAAGTTCACCGGGTAGTCGTAAATTTTGTCCTAAGACCATTTCAGCTGGTGTAGCCGAAATATCCTCTTTAAAAGTCGATCTTAACCCTAACAATATCAATGGTAACTCATCATACCAATTTCTGGTTCCATTTCTAGCGATCAATTATTGTTAGAATTTAGCGATGTCCTTTCGAAACTGGTAAAGGTCCTACAATATCTATATGAATATGTTGAAATCTCTTTTGAGGAATCAGAATTTGCTAACTTGAGTTTTTGTATGACGATACACTTTAGATTTTTGACAACTAATGCATTCTTTTTTCCAGATATTAATTTCTTTATTCATATTTGGACAATAATACTTATCTATATATTAATACGCTAACATAAATTTTGTCTCCGTTCGTTTGGCGATTCTACCGAACCGATTTCAAAACCAAGAACACCATTGGAAAGGCATTTTTCCGTATTTGAGCAGAGTTTTTATGGTTTCACAATTGGCTGAAAATTACAGCCGAAACCGTCGTTTAAACATTTTCGAATTGTGTATAGATGTTGCTGCAACATGTTCAATTTGACATGTTTCGCCTGTTGTTTCACTACACATTTGAAATTANTATTTGAGCAGAGTTTTTATGGTTTCACAATTGGCTGAAAATTACAGCCGAAACCGTCGTTTAAACATTTTCGAATTGTGTATAGATGTTGCTGC
>NW_016161608.1:0-22477 GCF_001687245.7 Rhagoletis zephyria
TAAGCAAAAGTTAATGAAATAAAACTCATTACAGTTTTTTAAACACTGTCCAAAAATCACACACTGTGCGTCGGATGAAAAGCACAGTTCGCCCGCGGGCCGCAAAAACGACTCACCGGCGGGTCCCAAAATTCAAACTAATTGAATTCTAACAGAAATTCAAAATGGTGCCTTGCTTGCAAAAAATATACACCAATAAACCTTTTCGCAGTTTTTTACCACGAAGAGTTTTTATTATACGCGCACGGCAGCACTTCATATCCACAAATTTTATTTTTTATTAATAAGGCCAATAGAGTGAACTGTACCCTTATTACTTTACTATCCAAATAAATGACTTTTATTTATGCTTAGATATATAAATTGTGGGCGTGGAACTTGTCCAACACAGACCGAAGGTTCCTCAAAAAACTTGTGGGTTCGAAAAAACAAATTCGTTTCTAGTTTACCAAAACGACTTCACCAGGCCGACGTCGCAACAACTTAGATTCGATGAGAACAAACGACGTCGGAGCGACGTTGAATTTTGTATGGAAAAAACGACTTGTTTCGAGTTCACCCAAACGTCGTCGTAACGAAGTCGATTCGAACTCGTATTCGCCGTGTGGCAAATTGGGATGTTCCAAATTTTAGATGGAGAAGACAATCGTTCTCCAAGGTATATCATGCTTCGTGGGCAGGCACATAGAATATAGGCCCCTATTATGAGTTGCATTCGATCTTCGACTGTGGTCGAAAGTGCTGATCGAACGAATTTTCATTTGGTATTATGGCGCTCATTCGATGGAGAATAACGCTATTGTGAATTTCGCTCGTTTAGGTTGTTCACAATAGTATATTTTTCACCGCTGAGAAGCTTTGTTTACAAATCGATCAAACTAAATAGTGTGCTTATACATAATTATGTAAATTTGTTCTAATTAAAATGAAGTAACAAAGAAAGCAAGTTTATAAAAACGTGGTAAAATGAGTACAACGAGTTCTGGTTCAACGATTCGTCAGAGGATGAGAGCTTAGTAAACTGGCCAGGAGTAGCAAATGTTTAAGAGAGTTTAAGTTTATTAGTCTTTCGAATATATTTTGATATAAAATATATTTAAGAAATTTGTCTACAGATTCATTAAAAAGTTCCGACCATCTAAAGAGGCGTTTGTGAGCCAAATCTATTTAAAATATTTTAAAACTATCAACAGCGCTACGATTTTGTTCTCAGAGATCGTGCCAACAGAGTATTGGGATTTTCTTTCACAAGTAAAACCAGCCTTTCGAGCTTTTGTTTAGTATTCACGGTGTTAGAACTGCATGAAATTAATAAAAATTGTTTAAAATTAGTGTCAAGCCGCCAAAATGTAAGAAAACATATACAAAATCATACATTTTTCACAATTTTCTAACACTTCGCTACACTATCGAAAGCAAAATTCTGTTCGACAGAAAATTCGATACTCAACGAAAATTTCGACACGCTTGCATAGCTCATAATACGAATTTCACTTTCGATCTTCGATCTTCGATAGCCAGCGAATGCCTCTCTGTCTCTGTCTGTCTCTACAAAAACACCCATTTAATTCAAATGGTACGTTAACTTGCTGTGTGCTGTCAGGTTGCCAGTGAACTAAGTTTAAGGTGTCTTTCGGAGTTCCTCCTGGAGGGAGCTATGAATCTCTTTGATTGTCTTATTCCCTTTGACTTCCGCTAGTGGACAGCAATCAGAGATAATTCCCAGCTAGCTCCTCAGTAGGTCTGCAGTGTATGCTTCAGATGTACTACAGAATAGCTCGGGACCATACAAGCGCATTTGGTCTCCACACTTTGCGAGACAGTCAGCCCTTTCGTTGCCTTCAAACCCCTCATGTCCCGGAACCCACCACAGCGTTACGCTATTGTGGGCTCCCAAGTGGTTCAAGAGTTCACAAACCTGGATGCCGTTTTAAAAGAGTCTAAGGTCTTTAACGCTGCCTGAATATCCGACATAATATTTTTTCTGGTCTCGTTTGTCTTCTACGATGACATTCGCGAACACAGACTTCGATTGCGAATGGAATATGGTTGGGTACGAGCCCATTGGCAGACTTTTCTGGAATCTTGGTTAAAGTACGCCATAAATTATGAACAACTCATAATGTATGTTGGCAATAATGAGGGTATACGCTTGTACTTAGGAATCAGGGGTCGAATCGTCACAGTCATGAACGAGCAACTCGTTATCTAAAAATGTGAATTTCGGATTATGACAGTCGTGAACGATCGACCTGTATCGAAATTCGGTATGATGTCGGACGTGAACGAGTAACTGGACGTACTCTTCGTTCGAAATGTCATTTGATCAGCAACTATCAGTCGTAAGTGCGCTAAATTTAAGCGAAGTTTTAAAAAGTAAGCAATTTTCAATCTATTGTAAATTTATTAAGAATTTTAACATTTATTTTAATAAAGACAACAAGATGAATTCGACACAAAAGAATTTAATGGCTCAGTTTATGAGCGAGCATACCGATTTGGCCAAAAATTTTATAGCACCGCCCAGGGAAAATCTACTTCCAATAAACTTTGGGATGAACTGACGAAAAAATTGAATGCTGTAGGACCGCCGACAAAGTGCGAAATTATGGAAAAAGGTTGGTTTATGGTTTATTAATAATATCACAGTGGCATCTATTTTGGGCGTGTGCAGACCAAAAACATAATGCTAAAAAGAAACTTAGCTTTAATATATGGAGTGGAAGTCGATCGCGAACGGACGTGTTTTTTATCGCTCTGCTAATGGTGTTTAAAAAATAACAATATTACAAAGTGTGGTGTTAATACTAGCATTACTGGATTAAAAGTGTGAAACATAACGATTTCAACCAATAAGTAGACATTGGTTTCGTCGAAATAAAAATAAAATACAAATAAGCATAATAGACAAATAATAGCGCGCATTTGGGTTGATGGTACATACATACGTATGTACATATATTCATCCAAACATACTTAGCGGCTGCTGAGTGAGTGCAAAGATGTCAGAATGCGCGACATACCGAAAAGGCGTCAGAGGAGAGTCGGATGTACGTTGTCAAGGTGTGTGCGGGAAAGTGTACCATAGAACGCAGGCATGTGCGTCGGCTGATGACTACAGTCTAAAGGCACTAGAAAACTGTCCGCTTTTGCGCTTCATGTGTGACAACTGCATGATGTACATAGCTAATGTGGATGAAGCTCTGAGAGTAATGATAGGTATTGCTGAGGCTAACAAGATGAATATTATAGAACAAAAGACAGATATAGAGAAAATGTTAAAAAATCACAGCAAGGAGGTAAAAATGTTGGTTGATAGNTTTTATTTTCCCCCATACAAAATCGACCCAGCCTAATGTGTATGATGTCACCGAACCAAAAGTTAATGAGCCTAAAATTTTGGTAGCGCACATAAACGCTGAGTACTCTGAGACGGAGATTATAAATAAGATAAAAGCTCAGAATAGCTATTTAAATGATGCAAGTTTGAGGTGTGTAAAAATATTTAACTCCGGGCGTAGTGGTGAGTCATTTCCTTCATTCAGTGCAATGATAGAAATCGAGCATAAATTCTTCCTGCAAGTATTGGAGTCAAAGAGAGTTAATATTGGGTGGGATCGTTGCCCCGTCTATGATGGGCAAACCGTGAGAAGATTCTGGGCTTCAACCATAGCTCTAACAATTGTAACAAAAAGCTTAGGTGTAGCAAATGCATGGGAGAGCACAAGCCTGAGAGTTGCACTGAGAGTAACCAAAAACAAGTTTGTGGCAGTTGTTGTTATGCTGTTAAAGGGTTAGGGCTGAATCTGGATGTGGAGCACAACGTATTTAGTCGTGAATGTCCTGTCTATATTAGGAAACTGAAACTAGAAAACCAAAGGGTAGGATGCTAGCAATTAGGCGTAAGGGAAAAGCGTAACAGCCACTTAAAGTGTGTGTATCTTAATATAAATAGTATAATAGCTAATAAAACCGAACTCGAAAGGCTTATTGAGACTGTTAATCCGGATATAGTTCTATGCTCTGAAACATGTCCAACAGAGGAAATAAACGACTCAGAAATTAAGTTTTCGACATATCAGTGTATTAGGTGTGACTCACATAGTAGCCATACATAGTAGACATAATATTAAATAGATTGATTGATAAAAATGTCTGGTGTATAGTTATACAGCTAAAAAACTGTGATACCAAATGGAAAATCGGGGTGGTTTATCACTCACCTAGCGCAAGCGATGCTGATTTTTTGACATATATCGAGGCCATTTTATCGGAAATATGCGAGAATCTGGTAAATACTATTATTGGAGATTTTGATATAAACCTAAATATTGTATCGACATATAGCAAGAGAGTCAATGAGATCTTCGCTCAACAGGCAATGCGACAGTTAATTAACTTTAATACGCGGGTTACTGAATATTCTGAAACACTGATCGATTTGTTGTACTCGAACTCGAAAGAAGTTGTATGGAAAAAGCATAGGAGCACAGAATATCGGATCACGAAACTATAATGTTTAGGTACTTGATTTCGAGTATGAATAAACTTACTTCTAGGGTACAAACTCGCGTTAAAATTAGAAATAAATGGTATGATAGACATCTGACTGAAACCAATAAGGAAAAGTTCAAGTTATACCAAAAGGCAATAGTCACAGGTGATTGGGTAGAATATAATGAAATAAAGAAAAGGTATAAGAAAATGATTAAAACTAAAAAAATACAATATTTGGAAGACAAAGTTGAAATAAATAGAAATTATAGTCGTATGATGTGGAAACATTTGAAAAATATTGTCAATAGCACTGACAACAAAGAAAACATAATGGAAGTGCTTATCGATGGCAAAATGTACAGAAATAGAAGTGAAACTACCGACAAGTTAAACACCTTCTTTGTGGATAGTATCGTCGAGATAAATAGAAATATAGAAAACATTGACGGGGACTTGATACGACAGGAAAATCGTCGAACTACTTTTAAATTTGATGAAAGTAGTACAGATGATGTTATCTCTATTGTTAAGAAATTCAAAACAAAAGTTGGTGGAAATAATATATTAACCGAGGGTGTGATTAAAGATTCCGTGGAATATATGGGTCACTTTTACGCCCTGCTGGTAAATAATAGCCTACGGTAAGGAACTATACCAAATGAATGGAAAACTTTGACCATAGTCACAGTAAAAAAGATTAAAAATACCATTAAAGCTGAGGAACTAAGGCCAATAAATACCCTCCCTAAATTGAAAAAAATATTGGAAACGACTGTAAAAAACCAATTAACATACTATATCGAGTCTAATAATATACTCATTAAGGAGCAATCAGGTTTCAGGGCTAAACACTCATGTGAAGCTGCTCTAAACCTGGTTCTATCACAATGGAAAGAGGACCTTAATTCCAGGATAAATCGAGACAATTGACAGGGATATTATGTTGAAAAAACTGGAACATATTGGTATAGAGAATTCCTAACTTAATTGGTTCCGTAGTTTCCTCTCAGGCCGAAAGCAACAAACACTGATTGATACATCCTTATCAGCGAAGGTAGCTGTTCTACCACAGGTCTACCACAAGGGTCGGTATTAGCTCCAATACTTTTTAATATATTACTGATATAAACTCAGTTTTGAAACACTGTAAGGTAAAACTGTTCGCTGACGATACTCTCTTAACGATTAGAGACAAGAACATACCCAATGCAATGGTAAAGATGCAATAAGATCTTGATTGTTTATACAAATGGTTGCGCGCAAACAAACTCCAACTAAATGTGACAAAAACTAAGTCTATGATTACCCTGCAGGGAAACCGCGGACTAGTGAATAAAATTTTTAGTTTCGTGCTAGGTCTTCACCGCCAAAAAGGAACTAGGCCGATAGGAACTAGATCCCCACCAGTCCAAAATAGGCGAAAAGTAGTACTTTTAAAAACCTACTTTTTTTCAGTTTTTTTTTACCAGAAATCTATATCTAAAGTGACGAATTTAGAAATGGTTCGGAACTATAGAAAAAGGGATGCAGAACGAACTAGATCTTATTTATCGAATTTAGAACTAGTTCGAACTATCGAGTAAGGGATTACTTTACATAGATATGTGTTAGGCGGCTTTTTCGTTCAAATACGCTTCTATTCTGTGCTTCGCAGATGCTTTTTCATAGCTTGGTAATACAAAACTAAAATTTGTTTTAACATTTCAACATCTTGGGACCGTCTGCAATCTAAGAAATAACAGCGAGCACCTCTGCAAACTCAGCTACAGCTAAAGGTTTGTAAACGTACATTTCTCACAATCATTAAAACAAATTTAATTTCCAATTGAAAACACATTTCTTCCAAAATAACTTAAAATCGCACACACGGAAGAACCAAAAATTTTCTAAAATCATTATCCTTTTTTCTTTTGTCTGTCGATTTTAGAACTGGTACAGAACTATAGAATTTTAGACTAGTTCGGAACTATTGAAAAAGCGATGCCGCGGGGGGCAATTGACACTTCCTAGGACATCGCCATGTTAAATTCGCCAGTTGTTTGCATGCAAAAGAGATTTATCGCGAACCAGTACTGGGTCTAAATGTACTAGGAGCGCACCAGTTCAGAAATAGAGATTTTCCCCACAGGGTATATCTAGGGCAGTCAACGTCGACCACATTAACTATAGGTTAAAAATCAGGAATGAATTAATAGAAGACGTAAAAATCATTAAGTATCTAGGTATAATCATCGACGATAAGTTAAAATTTGAGGAGCGCATTGAATACACAGTAAATAAAATTGCGAAAAAATTGGTCTTATTAAAAGATCGTGTTAGTATCTAAGAAGGAGTATGAAAAGATCGTGTTAGTATTGTAAGAGTATGTACTTAGTATACCCGCCCTAAGCTTTAAGTTAAGTTATTGTAAACTAGGCATAAGGTGATTTGTGTTTATACCATTAGTGACAGAGTTATGGGTCTAGCCCTTAAGGCATGATCGCCCAGGATACCGTTTTGAAAATAATTAGCGGAATAAAGAGACATTCGATATTTGATAGCGAGAACGACGGACATGTTTTAGTAACCACTTAGCCTTCTGAATATTTCATCAGAAGTGGTCTTTTGACCCATCATAAATCAAAGTAATCTAATCGCGAAGTAAACGTTCAGTTAATTAACATTTTGGCGCGCGAGATGGAACACGATGTAATCAAAACTGAAAAGTATTCACTAATGCAGCTAAAAGCATGGTACGCCGCCGTGAGCGTCAACGTATGCGGCGCCAGGGTATTGCTGGCCGCCAGGTTAAGTGAACTGGCGGTAGAAGCTGGAAGATTACGCCCGGGCGCTAACGTCAAGTCTGTTGAAAAAGGCGGCGTAAGTTTCGGCAATGGCGCAGACAACGGGAATGTCAACGTACAGCAACATCGAAAGACAACTACAGGAGGGAACAACGGCGAGAGTGATGGTGAGAACAATGGCGAGAACAAAGACAATGGTGCAGGCTGTAACGAAGGTGCGAAAAATGCAGCAGACAACGGCGATGGTGCGGCATACGAGCAAAATATTGTAACATGTGCACGTAGCGGTACTTTGGGCGTCCGTTTTTCCAGAAGTAACGGAGGCGTCGATGGAGCGAGTAGCGGTGAGAATAACGGCGCGGCGTCTGGCCGCAACAACGATAGTTTCGAAGCGAAGCAAATAAAGGTCGAGTTATTGGGCAAAGGGATCGAACTCCTAAACTTACAAAATGCCCTGTTCGAAAAAGAGGGTACAATGGCAGTAAGCGTTGAAAAGGCGAGCAATGATGCTCCGTTCGAAACTTTGATGGCGATTATACCAACGTCCAACAGCGACAATGGTGCGAGCAAAGGAAAAGGTGAGAACAACAACAAAGATGCGAACAACGACACTGAGACGGGAAACCACAATGCTGACAACGGCAACGGTCCTTACGGTGGTAACGGCGATGGTGAGCAGCTGCATGAGTTACTCCAAGAAAACTACAATGTTCTGTGCATGCAAAGTAGAAGGTTTGGTCGCCTGGTAACGAACCAGGAAATAGTTTGCGACGCGCGGAATACGGCTGGGGCGAAAAATTTTTCGGTTGGAACTCGAAAGGGAAAAGGCTATAGCAACAGTTACAATATACAATTCGAAGCCAGAGGTCCCGTTCGAGATGATAAAAACTTGATAGCTAACAGCAGTAGCGCAAGCATTTATGGCGGCGCAGGCAACAGCTATGGCGAAAACAACGACATCAGCGAAGACAAAAGCAGAGCCGTAAACAACGACAGCGACACAAACAGCAGACGCACAAACAAAAGCGCCGAAAACAACAGCAAAGGTGCCAACAGTGCGAACCCCAATGGTGATGAGCTCCAAGCAGGCAACAAGATATGCATGCTAACAGAAATATTTAACGGAAGCGGGTGTAGTAAAGATGCAGAATGCCGCCCAACTTCTATATGTTTGTCGTCTGAAGAAGCAAATATGAAGATGCAACATTCGGAAAAAGAGATGGAGTTTCGGAGATTTAAGCTACAACTGAAAAGTCAAAACGCAGTCGTATCAGCAGCGGCAGACCATACAAAGCCCGAATTGCCCTGTGAAACGATAAAAGAACTGTGGGTTGACTACGTGGCTTTGAAATATGGCGCCCTCAGCTAACACACTATCAACATACGTGGCAAAGATGTTCACAATCTGAAACAACATTCCAAACCGAAGGTAGTATAAATACGGCGTAGAATCAGGTGATTCTATTTGTCAGGACGGCCGAGTTGTAAGAGTATGTACTTAGTATACCCGCCCTAAGCTTTAAGTTAAGTTATTGTAAACTAGGCATAAGGTGATTTGTGTCTATACCATTAGTGACAGAGTTATGGGTCTAGCCCTTAAGGCATGATCGCCCAGGATACCGTTTTGTAAATAATTAGCGGAATAAAGATTCATTCGATATTTGATAGCGAGAACGACGGACGTGTTTTAGTAACCACTTAGCCTTCTGAATATTTCAGTATTTAAGAAGGAGGTATAAAACCCTAGCCTACAGATCTATAGTTGAACCGCACTTCATATATTGTCTAACGATCTTTTTCATAGCTAATGACACACAAATTGATAAACTTCAGAAAATGCAAAATAGACCTATGATATTTATTTTGAACAAACGCTACGATACACCCATACAGGATATGATCGCAGAGTTAAATTGGTTGAGCATTAAACAGCAAATATTCTATCACGCTATCAAATTCGTGTTTAACATAAAGCAGGGTAGGCTTCCGGATTATCAGAGTGACAACTTACGATATATTATTGAAACTCATTCATACTTACTAAGGGAAAACAACAGCTTCAGGCTACCGTTATGTAAAACGGAAGTTGACAAGAAAAATATCTTCTATAAAGGGTTGAAATGCTTTAACGAGCTACCTGTGCAAATAAAACAGTGTGAGAACGCAGGCACTTTCAGGAGGCTGCTATTTAACTATTGCAAAACACTGGCTATTAGGTAGCAAGGATTGGCATGGAAACTAGTCCTTTCCATCCGTCCATAAATGAGGAGACAGAAGCGTTCGGCATGGAAACTAGTTCTTTCCATCCGTTACAGCAGCATGACTCTGGATTTCGTCCATTCAGAGCGCGTGCCTCTAAGTGGTATGGAGAAGAGACGACTTGGAAACTAGTCCTTTTCAAACGTCCAGTATATGTACTGTGCTGCTCGGAATCTCGTCCATTCCGACAGTTCCGAAAATATGATACTCTTAGGCACTCCGCACATTAAGCTCCTAATCACAGTAGTGTAATCGTTTCGGCATACTAAAGTATAAAGCTTTTACGCCGAACCCATGTATTTCAATGAAGCTCTGTAGATTACGATTCAAAATCATGTTTGCGCCTAATCATAAAAGCTTCATGAATCGAAGCGCCCAACATTGTAAGGCGCTTGCAGTTTTGAAATCGTCATTTGTTTACTTTTTTGTGTTGGAAATATAATTTATTTGTCAATTCAATAGAAAATAATTGGAAATGAACGATTTCGTGCTAAAATTCGTGCAAATTTCATTAAACCACAAGCGTTTATGCAATATTTCGGAGCGGAATAATTTGCGGAAGTGCGTGTTGCGAAAGAACGGCCAAAAAATTTGTTATGTGTAGAAAATGTTTATTAGCTGGTGACTTATGCAGGGCGTGCAAGTGTGCAGAAGTCGAGTCGTCATGCATTCGTTTCGGTATGATGAAACAATTACTCTACTTTGATTAGGCGCGTAATGTGCCGAGTGCCTTAGATATTTATTATTTATTAGATACATATCGTCGCCTGGGTAAAAGATTGTCGTAAGCGCCATTTTGACGATTTTTAGTTTTAGATGCAGTTATATATTTTGAAATAAGGTCTTTCGATTGGTGTTATCAGTTTTTAGATATCTCCTTTAGTTTCCGAGATATTGACTACAATTTTTTCGATAATTTAGTAAAAATTTACTTAGTGATGCAGTCATATTAAACTAATCAATATCTTAGAAATGGCGTTCTCCATTTTTGTATATCTCCTTTAGTTTCCGAGATATTGAGTAAAAAGTGTCGTTAATTTAGTAGAAATTTTGATCACATTATGTCGTATTTCATATCGATGGCTGAGTGGAAGATCGACCTATCTCGCCAGCCAGTTCGAAAACGCCCTATCTCAGAAAAATTTTCAACAACGCTCTATCTCAGAAAACTTTTCAAGAACGCGCTACTTCAGAATTTGATTGAAAAACGCCCTATCCCAGAATTTGGTTGAAGAACGCCCTATCTTAGCTGCCGATTCAAAAACGCCCTATGTCAGCTTATTTTCAAATGTATTTTCGTTTGAGATAGGGCGTTTTTGAACCGAATTATGAAATAGGGCGTTATTCAACCAAATTCTGAGATAGGGTATTTTTCAATAAAATTCTGAAATAGGGCGTTTTTCAATCAAATTCTGAAGTAGGGCGTTTTTGAAAAGCTTTCTGAGATAGAGCGTTTTCGAACTGGTTGCCGAGATAGGTCGATCTTCCACTCAGCCATCGATATAAAGTGGCTGCCAAATTGTGGATAAATGACGCTTACGACAAAATTTTACTAAAGAAAATCCTTCAAAAACTCAAACATAATTAACAATAACCATTAAAAATTAAATAATTTAAGAGTTTTGTGAACTAGTAACACTTTCAGAGACTTTGGAGAAAATCTATCTTCGCGTTTTTGAGAAATTGTATTCCAAACTTCAATCGCGATCTCCCACAACCTACCGAAATTAACATACGACAATCTTTTACCCAGGCGACGATATGCATAAGCTATATTTCACCTAGATTAAAAGAAAAATTAAAATAAGTGTATAAGAAAATTAACATTACGCTATCCCTACTTTTAATGAACAAACGTGGATTTTGTAATTTTTGTTATATATGTGTCATATGTGTATATATATGTAGGTCATACGACCGTAATAAATAAATAAATAAATAAAGCTTCAAAAAGAAAAAATTCTAACTTCAGCTGAGGAGCTCCTCGTTGAACTAGCTGGGTTAGAGGTTTGCGTTGAAGGTAATAAATCCGTTCCATCGTTTGGGGATATACTTTCCTCCTGTTTGCACTCCTGTTCGTAGAACTCCGAGCATACGAACGCACAATAAAAAGGAGTTAAGCGAAACCAAAGTGGTTCTACTTGAGCAAAATTTAAAAGCAACTACAGAGCACCAAGAGATCATGAGCGCCAAATTTGACAAATTGTCTGAATTGAATCAAAGTCAAGTTGAAATTCAAGAAAGACGGCTTAAAATTGGGGAAAGGTTATTAAAATTAAGGAAGAAAACCACCGAAGTACAATGCCTGCAAGAGATTGACTATGAAATAAAGTGATTGGAGCTACAAACATTGCAAAATAATATTAGAAAGTAATACATTTTAAAATCTGACAATGTGACCTTTTGGGGAATAGGAATTTAATTTACTAGATATTTTTTATTTTTTTCTGTTAAGTCAGCTGCTGAATTTTTTACTTTTTTATTACCTGTACGTCTTATCATGATACAATAATTTTTAGAAGGTAGTTTCACTTCAAAATTTTTGACATAAACCGTGTCTGTGACAAACTCGCAATGTGGCCACTGCTACGATATAGAACTTGAGGATTTTCGCTTGTTATTTTAGATATTTTTTAACAGAACATGTAAAGATGTAATGTTTCATAATTGATCACTTAATTTTTAATATAAATATACGTATTTAATACATAAATTTTTGCCACTGCTAATCACATGAATAAAAATCATAAAAATGAAAATATAACGGCAATATTTCTTGTTTATAATGGATTAGATTCATCGCACACCACGGACTTTATCGGCCGCCGATGGGCTCGCTAGTCTTTGCATTGCATCACAACTTATTGGTCGGAGCGATTAAGCTGGTGTAGTGTGCGCACCTCCATACATCTTCATGTACATATTTCAAGCGAGCCCTATTATTTAAATAGGCGGCCGATAAACTCTGCGGTGGCTCTTATAGCTGTATCCTTACACCGTGTGTTGCAATATCCACGAAAGCAGCAGTTATTTTTTTATGAAGAAAATTATTAAAAAATATTCGAAAATATTATTTATTTTTCCAACGTCAAAAGCTGGATTTTTTTTTTTAAAGTTGGTACAATAAAAAATACGAAACACGTTTTCTGTCAGATAGCTAACATGGCGGATAAGAAGAAGAAGTGGAACTACCTTCTAAAAATTATTGTATCATGCGTCTTATTACGAATGATCTCATGAAATGAATTAAACCAAAGTGATACTATAAATATGAATTTTATTCAGCCTTAAAGGTGTGTACATAAAAACTTAAGGTATTAAACCATAAAATGTTTTAGTATAAGAGCTAAGATTTTATTTGATCTCTTATAGTTTGACCTACTCTGGTGAGTTGACCTTCTTCCCCAACATTTATTTCAACTTCATTTTCACTTTCACGATATGTGGGATTGTAATTAATTTTAAATTTCAAACATACATTATGCAATGCTGCGCTGAACAACCGTTTCCAAATCTAGCCACTTTTGCAGGATCGTACTTTCCTCTTTTGTCATTCACTAAAATTCCCCACCGACCTTTTAATATTCCAATTGTGCGTTCAATAATGCACCTCGCTCTTGAATGTATGTATGTCCTTAAAAGCGCACTCACTTGACCCATCTTGTGGATTTCTATAAGGTGTAATGCACCACGGTTCGAGCGGATAGCCAGAGTCACCTATTTAAGTACAAGTAGAGATTATTTTAAATAAAATTAAAATTCAATGAATAAAATATATATAAAACTAACAAAGTAGCCACAAATTCTCATTCCTATTCCGTTCAAATCGCTCTTCCATAACCCTCCTTTGATTTGAGTTTTACCACACAAAAGAATCATGCGCTGCTCCTCCATATTGGCAATTGATTTATATTTAATATTTTGTATGAAAAACTTACTATCATATCGTTAGGACTATGGAAGCCCTTCCTATTGAAGTACATATGTTCATTTTGGGTTGGCTTCTGCAATCCTATGTGTGTCCCATCTATACATCCGAAAACTAAAATTATGCAAATAAAACAAAATATATAGTTTAAAAAACTAAAATCTCCCTATTATAATTGCCATTCGTACTGTCATCAGGTATGTAACTTGAGAATATAAATCGCTGCATCTTTTAGGCGCATCAATATTACATAGTTACATCCCGAGCTAATAAAAGGAAGGTAAAAAGGTAGATGTACATAAATTCAATATACGTACTAGGGATCAAACGATACCACTAAAGTATCGATACTTTTACTCGCTTGTAGTATCGGCAGAAAGTATCGGTACTCGAGTAAGTATCGGATGGAAAGCATCGATACTTACTCGGTATCGAGTATTTGTACACCAATTTTATTTTATTATAGGGCGATTCCACCGTCACGGGTTGGACATTTGTACAGAAAAAAATTTCTTTCTTGTTTAAATTTAAGTATAAAGTACTCAACAACATTTTGATAAATTTAAAATAAATAATAATAATAAATAATTGACTATTATATGAGTTATTACAAAATACGAAAAAAATTCCAGCTTACTTTTTTATGAAAAAATCTGATTTATTTCTTCTGTCACGGGTGGGACAAAAAAAGAACCTGCTTTTTGGAGCAGATATATTTTACGGAAACACTGCGAATTTATTTCACTTTTCTGTGTGAACTTGATGTCTTATAGTAAAACAAAGAACCAGGAACACAAACAAAGCAAAAACTACAAAAAACGGATGGCTTTATTATACAAAAAATCCGAAATTCCTCTGTCACGGGTGGGACAACGTTTGTCACGGGTAGGACACGTACGAATTTTTATATGAAAAGGAGCTTTTAGTGTGGTCCAAATATAAAGATTAGTTATTAAAAAATATAAGAAGCCATGTAGGTGTTAAATTCACTCACTTTTTTTCTTATTTATATAGAAGAAAATGGGTAGCACCGTCAGCCAAAAAAAATATTAAAAATGAACACCATTTCCTAGCGTCTTGAAATTTTCACTTTTACCTACTTAAACTTAATGGACTACAAAACTGGATAACATAAAATTCTGAACAAAAAGTTTAAAATTTTTGGTTGTAATTGTTAAAGATTGCTGAATTTTTATAATTTTTGGTTCTGGTTTGGTTTTGGTTAGGTAATGTGCTAGAATTTTATAAAAAAAAACTATAAACATTAGATTAACAAAATAAAAAACCCCAACACTGGTCAAAATCTAACTTAATCAGCTGACCACAAGGGTATATAGATAATGGAAGAATCCGCGCATCCCTGCGTCCACCTAAACAAACAAACAATGCTTATCAGCCCTGTAAACGTTCCTCTGACAACTGTCCCACACATAGCTTTCACGGGTGGGACATGCTTCTCTGTTGAATTATTCTTATCTAACTAAGTGGAAACGACAATGCAATTGTGGTAAATATTTGCCATGAACTTCTAACATTATATAACCAACACGAAACACAACCTCAACTTCTGTAATTAAATATAACCACTTTTAGNCAGTGGAAACGACAATGCAATTGTGGTAAATGTTTGCCATGAACTTCTAACATTATATAACCAACACGAAACACAACCTCAACTTCTGTAATTAAATATAACCACTTTTAGCTTTTTTTGTCACGGATGGGACAAGACCAATACTGGTTAATAATAACGCATAATATAGATAGAGCAGTCACACAATTTAATATATAACACAATTTTATTAAAAGCAGATGAGTTCTACTATATATTTTTCTTACCAAACATTTAAATTATGAATCGCAAATTATTTGACAGTGCATTCAACACAACCTACTTTAAACTCAATCAAAAAATTGACTTAGAACGTGGTTTCAAAACGTAAAAAAGTTAATAAAAATGCATTTAAAGCTTTAATTTGTTATTTTTTGGTTGATTCAAGATTTTTACAAATGTCTTATACACACGTTTGTTAGTTTTATAAAGAAAATAATTTTTGTACTGAGGTTCACTTTCCCATGGAACCTCCCTATGCTAAAGTAACATCAAAAACACTCATCTTTAAGAACTTGATTTTTTTATTTAGGAACAAGTTAGCGAGCTTAAACCTCACATGTGTAGGTATCTAGTTTGCTTCTTAAATTAATTTATATATTTACATGAAAAAAAAAACATTTAAATATTAATTAAAAAATACATTCTGTGGCATGTTGCCTAAAAACAAAAGTTGTTCAAGGTGCTTGCTGGAGAGACGATTTCGGTCTTGTGTTATTGTGGCTCCCGCTTTAGAGAACAATCGTTCACAAGGAACTGACGATGCGACAACTATTGATTTTGAATCCTCCCACTCTTCTAAGGGTTGCTTTTTATAGATGATATAGGTGCAGATAAATACATTGTCACTTCATCAGACTGACTAATATTAGCTCTCTTCCTTTCTGTCCCACTGCCAAATGCTTATGGTGCTCCCAAAAATCGTAATGCTGTGGAGAATTGGCCGGACTGTGGGTATTTCATTTTTTGGTTCATTCATGATTCCGTGCGCAGAAGTGGAACACTTTTGACTGCCATTCACCTGAGGGGCGAGAAGCGATTCTTGTGCGTACGGTTCAAATCGCAGCTCACAACGTCCGGATATTTATATCCACGTATCCTCTGGGTAGCAACCAAACACCCGTTTGGGAGCGAGCTAAAGTGAGAAGGCGTAAAACTTCGCGTGCGCTGGGTTTGGGTCCCGCCACGTTAAAACCCCGCCCAATGAAAAGAACCAAACAGCCTCGGATGAGACCCCCTTTTTCTGATGACGACCACGGCAAACGTATAAAGGACTATGATTTAAGGGTATGCACCTGGAATATCCGGACCCTTAATGGGGAAGGTGCCTCTGCCCGGCTGGTTGATGTCCTCGGGAAGACAAAGGCTGACATCAACATCATCCAAGAAATGCGATGGACAAGGCAAGGAAAAGTAAGCGTGAAGCCTTGCGACGTCTACTACAGTTGCCACGTAAAGGAGCGCAAATTCGGTGTTGGATTCGTGGTAGGAGAGAGACTCCGTCGCCGAGTACTGGCGTTCACCCCGGTGGACGAACGTCTAGCCACAATCCGCATCAAAGCTAGATTCTTCAACATCTCGCTCATCTGCGCCCATGCCCCGACGGAAGAGAAGGATGAGGCGTCCAAGGATCTCTTCTATGAGCGCTTAGAACGTACATATGAGCTCTGCCCCCGACACGATGTAAAAATCGTGCTTGGCGATTTTAGTGCCAAGGTGGGCAAGGAAGGGATCTTTGGCGCCACTGTCGGAAAATTCAGCCTCCACGACGAAACGTCCGATAACGGACTGAGGCTGATCGACTTCGCCGGGGCCCGAAACATGGTAATATGTAGTACTAAGTTCCAGCATAAGAACATCCACCAAGCTACATGGCTGTCTCCAGATCGAAAAACGAGAAACCAAATCGATCATGTTGTGATAGACGGAAGGCATGCTTCAAGCGTTTTGGACGTACGTACACTCCGAGGGCCAAACATCGACTCGGACCACTATCTTGTTGTAGCCAAGATACGCACCCGCCTCTGTGCAGCAAAAAATGTGCGCCCAACAATGCAATTAAAGCTTAACGTCGAAAAGCTGCAATCACAACAGACGGCCAATTTATTCGCCACTCGACTCACACACCTGCTCTCTGAGAGCACTCTTCAACAATCCGACATACGCGAGCAGTGGAACCACATTGATCGATCATTAAGTACCGCCGCCGAAGAAGTAGTTGAATTTCAGCGAGCCCGAAAGAACAACTAGTACGATAAGGATTTCAAGAAAAAAGAGAGAAAAAAGATGCCGCCTACAAGGACGCGAGCCATGTGGGACCGTTATTGGGAACTGAAGAAGGAAGCGAGACGTATTTGCCGCAATAAAAAGAGAGAGGCCGAAATACGTGAGTGCGAAGAGCTTGAGATGCTGGCCGACAGGAAGAACGCCCGGAAATTCTACCAGAGGGTTAGGCGACTTACGGAAGGTTTCAAGACCGTGGCGAACTCCTGTAAGAACAACAATGGCGACCTAGTGACCGATGTCCAGAATATACTTAAATTGTGGAGGGAACACTTTTACTACTTGACGAACCCGAGTCCCCAGTCGATGTTGATGGAGTAGCTGTCCCACCGCCTGACTATGACGAGGTACGAATAGCGATTACGCGGCTGAAAAACAACAAAGCTGCTGCAGCTGACGGCCTGCCAGCCGAGCTATTCAAGTACGGCCGCGAGGAGCTGATGAGGTGCATGCAGCAGCTCGTATACAGAATATGGTCAGATGAACGCATGCCCGACGACTGGAATTTAAGTGTGCTCTGCCCAATCCACAAGAAAGGCGACCCCGCCATACGTGCCAACTACCGCGGAATCAGCCTTCTAAGCATATAGGTTATATCGAGTGTATTGTGCGAAAGACTGAAGCCCACCGTCAACGAGCTGATTGGACCATATCAGTGTGGCTTTAGGCCTGAAAAATCCATCATAGATCAGGTATTCATAATACGCCACATCTTGGAAAAGACCCGCGAGAATAGGATCGACACACACCATCTATTTGTTGATTTCAAAGCCGCTTTCGACAGCACGAAGAGAAGTTGCCTTTATGCCGCAATGTCTGAATTTGGTATCCCCGCGAAACTAATAAGGCTGTGTAAAATGACGTTGAGCAATACCACCAGCTCCGTCAGGATAGGGAAGGACCTCTCCGAGCCGTTTGATACCAAACGAGGTTTCAGACAAGGGGACTCCCTTTCGTGTGATTTCTTTAATCTGATGTTGGAGAAGATAATAAGAGCCGCAGAACTGAACCGTTCAGGCACAATACTTTACAAGAGCGTACAATTGCTGGCGTATGCCGACGACATCGACATTATCGGTAAAAACAAGGGCTACGTCTGTCTGCCTTCTCGGGATTGGATAGAGAAGCAAAGCGAATGGGTCTGGTGGTGAACGAGGACTAAACGAAGCATCTCCTGTCATCACACAAACAGTCAGAGCATACGCGTCTTGGCACCCACGTCTCTGTTGACAGTTACAAGTTTGAAAAAGTAGACGACTTCGTTTATTTGGGAACCAGCATTAACACCAATAATAATGTCAGCCTTGAAATCCAACGGAGAATCACTCTTGCCAACAAGTGCTACTTTGGGCTGAGTAGGCAATTGAGAAGTAAAGTCCTCTCTCGTCGTACAGAGATCACACTCTATAAGTCACTCATCATGCCTGTGCTGGTGTATGGCGCGGAGGCATGGACAATGAAAGCATCTGATGAGGCGGCTCTTGGAGTTTTCGAGAGAAAGATTCTGCGAAATATTTACGGACCTTTACGCGTTGGCGATGGCGAATATCGCAGACGATTTAACGATTAGCTGTATGAGCTTTACAACGATATAGACATAGTGCAGCGAATTAAAATAAAGCGGCTCCGCTGGCTTGGTCATGTCGTTCGAATGGACAGAAACGCTCCTGCTCTGAAAATATTAAACGCGGGCCGCGATGCTGGTAACAGAGGAAGAGGAAAGCCTCCTCTGCGTTGGAAAGACCAGGTGGAGAAGGACTTGGCGTCACTTGGCATTTCCAATTGGCGTCAGTTAGCACAGAAAAGAAATTACTGGTTTCGGACTCGGCCAAAATCGCTTAGGCGGTTACAGCGCCAATAAAGAAGAAGTTTCAAATACTAAATGCAGAGTGTGCGGAAAGCACGGAAAGTAATTTTTTTTAGAAATGAAGCATTTAATAGCCGCAACAATGTTAGCACCGTTATCGGTAATAGCACATCTAATTTTGCAAGTTGGTATACCCCATTCGTCACATATAGATGTCAAAGTAGTCGCTATATAGTTCGCAGTGTGTCGTTCAGAGAGCTGTCTTGTAGCAATTACACAATTTATGTGCTGTACACCTTCTATAAAATGCAAGGTTACTCCTAAAAATGATGTTTCACCCATTGTTTCGGTCCACACACCCATGGTCAGACATACATTCGACACTGCACTTATTCTTTTTTTTACAAATTGTAGCGACCACATCATACACTTCATTAAGCCTCTTCTTAAATGTTTCACTGGAGGGAACTTTGTACAAAGCAGCTGTTTCTTTCGTCAACCTTAAAAATACCTCTCCTTCTACAATGTTAAAAGGCGTCATGTCCTTGCAGACAAAATATAATACAGCCATTGTTACGTTGTTGTAAACTTTGCCATTTTCTGAAATTTTTATTACTTTATTTAGTTATACAGATTGTGTAATATGTACACATGTATTGATACTCCTTTGCTTTCATTTATTTTCTGAAAAGCTTCCTTCAAAGTAGAAGTAGACGTTTGAGACGTATCATCAGTTCCTTTCTCACAGTTCATTTCCTTTAGAATTCGCCTGAAATTCAAATAAAGTAAAAGTTGGAAATATTGCCACGTCTCACACTCTCTTAACCATACGTTCAGTAAATTAAGTAAAATTTTAATGCAACGCTTGTTACATGTAGAAACTTCGTACTCTTTCAGACCCTTAATGGCTCAACACATATACATATATTTGTACATATGTATACACTAGAGTGGTTTATAAAAACACTCTTTTTGGAAATTCATAAAGAGACACGTATTTTTTTATTTTGAAAAAAAAAAAACTTTTTAGAGGTCGCGCTGGTCGATTTTTTATAAAAACGCTGATGTTCTCAATTTTTTTATTTTCTTGACGTGCTAAAATGCAGCTAAGAATGTGTTTTTTACATATAATTACTGCGGTATTATTGGGGAACATTCCCTTAATTACATACCTGTCTTGGTCAGTTAGAATGGGCCTAGTGCCCGAAAATATGCTCTCGAAAAGAGACTAGTAAAATTAAAACGTTGATACTGAACGATTTACGCCTTGTCATAAGTTGGAACTTGTTATCAGGGGGTTTCTGAAGTTGCTGATTAGGAATCTGAAGTCAGTTTTTCAAAATTCAAAATGGCCGCCCGAAATGGCGATCAATTAAAAAAAAAAATGGATTTGTCAAAAACCGGCAATCGAGTGTTTTTAGGATCGCCGATTACGAATCTGAAGTCAATTTTTTTAAATTCAAAACAGCGGATCCAATATGGCGATCAAATTAAAAAAAAATACTGAAATTAAAACGTTGATTAAGGAAATGTTCCTCAATAATACCACAGTGTGTAAAAACCACATTTTTAGCTGCATTTTAACATGTCAAGAAAATGAAAAAATTGAGAACATCGGCGTTTTCTATAAAAACCGACCAGCGCGACATCTAAGAAAACTTAAAAAAAAAAAAATAGCACGTTTCTCTTTTTTATCACAAATAACAATAATTTGAGGTGGCGTTTATGAATTTCCAAAAAAAAATTTTTTGAACCACTCTAGTGGTCATTCACAAACAGCTACGCCTTTTTTCAATGTTTCTTTGTTTAAACTTTTTTTCAGGTCTTCTTAGGCAAAAACTTCATGCCACCAACTTAAAAGTCTCTATTAATTAAGCCAAAAATCTATGCCAAGAAGAAATCATAGCCAAACTGAATTTTCACATTTTTTTTTTAAAAAAAGTATATTTTTTCAATGTATATTCCGAACAGTTCTTGATTTATTTAATTTGTATACTAATAGGCACGTCTGATCCGAGTTTAAAGATGCGAATAAAACTAAGTTATTCCATTTTTCTAGACCAACNAAAACAGCTACGCCTTTTTTCAATGTTTCTTTGTTTAAACTTTTTTTCAGGTCTTCTTAGGCAAAAACTTCATGCCACCAACTTAAAAGTCTTTATTAATTAAGCCAAAAATCTATGCCAAGAAGAAATCATAGCCAAACTGAATTTTAACATTTTTTTTTTTAAAAAAGTATATTTTTTCAATGTATATTCCGAACAGTTCTTGATTTATTTAATTTGTATACTAATAGGCACGTCTGATCTGAGTTTAAAGATGCGAATAAAACTAAGTTATTCCATTTTTCTAGACCAACGTTTCGCTAATACTTTTTAACATCTTGAGGGGCAATTCGTTTAATTGATATCCGTCACAAACCAATGAGATACAAAACATATTAAAACATAACCATAAAGCAAGAAAAATATATAAATAAAGTCAATTAAACATTTATAATATAGGTACAAACCAACTCACACTATTGTTTTGAATATTTAAAAAAATTTTAAAATTAATAACATGAAAACATTTAAATTTCTGTGACTAACACAACTTAAAAACAAAAAAACATTACTAAACACGTATGTATGTATGTATGTATGTAGTTACTTATCGGAGACGGCGGTCCTCACAAGTTGAATTCCAATTTCTTACAAAATTTGTGAATGCCAATGGCTATTCGCTTTGCCACAAAGCCTATTTTTTGCAAAATTTTATAAGAAATATAAACATAAAATTAGACTAAAATTCTATAAAGAGTATATTTGAGAAAAAAATCTTTAAAATAAAATGTCCATGTCAATAAAATAAAATCTAATAAGTTAATTAATAATGTGTTGGAGCTGTTCTGGTTTTATGATATGTCTAAAGTTATGTATTATTCAACGTTTTATCCCCATTAAATGTTCCATGTTAACATCACTGTCCTTTATATGAAGTACTCTGTTTATTTCTCCCTTTCTAGTCTGTTACAATAAATTCAGTTCCGTATTATCAGCCAAGCAGTGAACTTGTGTTTGCATTGTCTCGGTGTAATCTACGTCACTCCATAGTTACAGTCCACTTTGTAAATATCGGCAACATTTGCTGGTCCTTCGAGCCGGATTGTAAGAGTCACCCATTTGCTGGTCATTCGAGCCCGATTGGCTTTGAACCACTTGAAACAAAAATACCAAAAAAATAAAAATAAAAATAAAAAAAAAAAAAAAAAAAAAAAAAAAAAAAAAAAAAAAAATAAAAAAAATAAAAAAAATAAAAAAAAAAAA
>NW_016161608.1:27063-30880 GCF_001687245.7 Rhagoletis zephyria
TAGTGTTTGGCCGAGCTTCTCCTCCGACTTGTGGCGTGCGCCTTGATGTTGTCACACAAAGCGGAGGGACCTACAGTTTTACGCCGACTCGGAACTGCGATTGTATTTTTATGAGGAGCTGTTTTTCATGGCAGAAATACACTCGGAGGTTTGCCATTGCCTGCCGAGGGACGACCGCTGTTAAGAAAAAACCTTTTTCTATATTTTTTGCGATGCTGCTTTGACCAGGGCTTGAACCCAGGTGCTGATGAGTGAAAGCGCGCACTGCTTACCATTACACCACAGCGGCCTATGCATATATATGACAAAAAAAAATCTGCAATGTACTGTTTTAATATTACCAGCGCAGTAAGTCCGATGATAAAGCTCACAATTTATGAAACTTTAAAAAAATTTATTAAACGTCAAAAATTTTAAATAAACCTAGCTGTTTTTTTGTATCACGGTTGGTTCTGTACTTGTAATAGTATATTACCATGGAAGACGTTTTAATTTGAGCCATTTGTAAAAAAAGTGATAAGAAAATAATATTGTTTTCCGAGGAGACATTAAAAAAAGTCAAACTGTATAACAAAGTATAATTTTTATCAGTTTTTTCATGCTCGCACCTACGCTTTTAAAGTGTCCGGCAAGATGAAGGAACTATCAAAACGGTCTGGCAAGTGAGGAAACATCTTTTGATAGTTCCCCAAGTGACATATATAAAAATCAGCTTTTATACTATGACGAAAGTAGAACTTAAATTTTTCATGGTTTAAGGGTGTCTGGCAAGGGGTAGGAACCATGCTAAGTGTCTGGCAATTAACGACGTTGTTTCTAATCTTTACTACCTGGTACCTGCCAAAGCCACCACTATCCAAATTTCATAGTCTGGGTTTGTTATTACCTGTGTTGGGGGCATACATAGAGAAGCTTTCAGCCTTTATAAAATAACGAAGGTCTGGCCGTCGCTGGCTCTTGGGCTATTATGAATTTCCAAAAAAAAATAAATTTTGAACCACACTAGTATACACACATACTACACATAAAATTCACTATTAAGTCTACTTACTTCGAAATACCTTTGTTACAGTCTACATTTATTTTGTGGACTTTCAAATGTTTCTGAAGATTTGAAGTGTTTCCACAATGCTTCACCACTTTTGAGCAACTTTTGCATGACGCAAAAATTCCATCTTTTTTATCAAAATAGGACCACACCTCTGACGCCTTTCGTTTCATAATTAAATGTACATATATCTACATATATACCTCTATTTACACGAACAAAAATGAACAATTCAACGTTATTGCATTTAGTTTAATATTTACTAAAAGGACCAACAACAGTTACACTAGTCGTCATCGATTCGCCACTTCTCGCTCGCTATGTTCCGTTCGCTTAAAGAAGAATTTTGCATGTGAAAGCAACAACAAAGTTAGCTAGCACGGATAGACGATAGCGAGTTTGGTTGTACCTCATTGAGTTCGTTCTTTTCCCCACTCGCTAACTGATGGAGAATCGATGACGGCTACTTTACAATATCTGTTATTTCCTGCGTAAAGAAATTTATACTCACACCGTCTGATTTACTTGTATACCGTTCAATTCGCAAGAAGAATATTGTAGAAATGCCATTAATAGAGTTGCCGTTGCAATTTGAAACTAGCATTATCTTGTACCAACGTTGCATTTAAAAAAAATATCTATAGAGCGTTGGAATCGGAGTGAAAAGCATCGAGCAAAAAAAAAATCGAGTATTTACTTGTACTCGGTGGTATCGTTTGATCCCTAATACGTACATATGTACATACATAAAAGTGTATATATTTATGTGCATTTATTTTATATTTACTTCTGGGTATTCTGTAGTTCTCCATAAACCACTCCTTACATGTTTGCGATTTGTCCACATCAAATTTTATAAATTCCGGGCATAGCTTTCTCTCCGTTTCCAAAAGAACATGGGAAGTTAATTTGGACACTGTACTCTGGCACATTCCGATTAAGTNTTCCCCCACTCGCTAACTGATGGAGAATCGATGACGGATACTTTACAATATCTGTTATTTCCTGCGTAAAGAAATTTATACTCACACCGTCTGATTTACTTGTATACCGTTCAATTCGCAAGAAGAATATTGTAGAAATGCCATTAATAGAGTTGCCGTTGCAATTTGAAACTAGCATTATCTTGTACCAACGTTGCATTTAAAAAAAATATCTATAGAGCGTTGGAATCGGAGTGAAAAGCATCGAGCAAAAAAAAAATCGAGTATTTACTTGTACTCGGTGGTATCGTTTGATCCCTAATACGTACATATGTACATACATAAAAGTGTATATATTTATGTGCATTTATTTTATATTTACTTCTGGGTATTCTGTAGTTCTCCATAAACCACTCCTTACATGTTTGCGATTTGTCCACATCAAATTTTATAAATTCCGGGCATAGCTTTCTCTCCGTTTCCAAAAGAACATGGGAAGTTAATTTGGACACTGTACTCTGGCACATTCCGATTAAGTAGTCACTTCAAACCGTGTGTTGGTAGCTGCCACTACCAATAAACCATAAAATCAATTTTTTCGAGGACACGTTGGAATCTTTCCTTGTTTAGTCGAATTCGCTTGATGAATCTGCATTTACTACATTTATAGTACTTACGCATTATTTGATAAAGTCAACGGATTGCTTTTGTCCCGCAACTGTTTGCACACACTTTTTTCATCAATTTCGCTGTCGCTTGAGCTAATATGAAACAAAAAACTTGGATCCATCTTGTTTGGCAATTAATTTTTTATTTTTGGTTCACTTATTTTGACATTTCAACGTCTATTGTTACTGCCAAATATGAAGAAGACAAAAATAATGGAACAAACATCCAATTTCGATTCGTCAGCTTTCGAATGTAATCATCCGATAATGTGCATTCGAAGATCGAATGACGAAATTTTCGATCGTATGATTGTCGACCCCAGGTATATTTACATGTTTGCGACCGCCGTCATACGAACGCACCGGTGAAACATTCGTGAAAAAAATGTTTCTAAAATGTTTGGAGATACATATTTTTCGCAAATAACTATTACTCATTGTCACGAAACCTACCAAAATCCAATCAAGCCTACCAACCTACCAAATGGAAAAAACCTACCAGTTTTCGTAGGAAAAGCCCATATGTGGCAACATGTTTTGCAACATCCCTAATCGGTATGTCTTCAAAAGTGAAATTAGATACTTTTACAGCGAAATTTCTGTTAGATATGTAAAATTCAAATATTTTGTGGAATTTTGGTGGTAACAATTTTTTAATTTTATATATAAGATTTATAAATAACACAAACGGCAATAACGCAAAATTTGCTTTATTTCAATTTTAAATGGGAAATAATACTAAAATCTGAGTTTTGCTTTACGTTGGAAATAAAACAAACTTTGCCTTGTTCACATTGCTTATTTATACCATTTGTAACAAAAACAGATTACTGGCAGAAGGAAAAAACTTTGTTTATTCCAAAAATACAATTACACAAAAAATTTTATATAATTCCTAAAGAAAGTAATATTAAAAAAATATTTTTACTTATGAAAAGTCTAACACTGCCTGCCTAAAAAACCTTTTTTGTACATTTTTTTGCGATGCTGCTTTGACTAGGGCTTGAACCCAGGCCCTGCGGAGTGATAGCGCGCACTGCTAACCACTACTCCACAGCGACCGCCCAATTACTTGGACATTAAAAAACAGTTTCAGAAGTGAACTAGTGTCATTTTGTTATTATTCGTTTTTTCTAAACGGTTATAATGCCACCAGTGTTATTTCACATTCACCCCCC
>NW_016161608.1:32719-37604 GCF_001687245.7 Rhagoletis zephyria
TATCGTTATGTATTTAAAATTTATATTGTTGGGCCCTCAGCCCGCTCATTGAGCAAAATTTACCCGCACGTAAAAAATACACAGCACTGGCTTACCCCGCCCGAATCCTCCTCGTTATGACTTTTCCAAACCGAAATTCCGCTGCTATGTTGCTACTAGGTTGCTGGCGCCAGTAATTGCAGAGAACTTATAAGCAACGAGAAGGTGCAAACTACTCAGTGGAAATCGTGTAGTATGGAATTTAACATTTTTGTAATTTCATAGTATGGAATTTAACAGAGGCATTTGGAACGCAAAATATGCTGCTAAACTCCGAGGCAGAAATACAGAAAATAATGTTTAGCAACAAAAAATATGTGTTTTGCCAGCAAGCAAAATTATGAAAATTCTGCAAAATTTCATAAAACTTTCCAACCTTCTAATCAGCATCTTTACAAAAAAATTTGGTACGCAGCTTTGTAGTCCAATGTGTGTCCATATGTGTGTTTAAAATTACCTTCTTATGAAATAATTTTTGTGGCAAGAACATATACACACTTGCCCTTTCTAAAAATGGGAATAAAAATTGGATTCGCATAAAATTTTAATTCCAATAACTAATATTTTAGTGAAAACATTTACAATAAAGTTTTCAGTAACTTTTGGCAAATTTGAGTGATTATGTGAAATTATACATGCATATGTACCTAAATATCCATTTATATTATTTTAAACAAACCTAATAGTAAAATTTAAAATGGAATATGGATATGACAATTAAAAAACAAAAAAAAATGTATTGCCTGGTCCATCCGGGATTTGAACCAAGACAAACGGCGAGATGCCAAAAAAGTTGCGTCGCTTCTAAAATACGCGCCACAGCACATTCTTGTAATGGCAATCTTTAAACCACTACATATATGAAATTCTTCATTCATTCAAAAAAACGAACGCATAAGTATGTATGCATTTATAAATGTAAATATGTGCATACATATGTACGATTGATCTGCTTTCGT
This sequence comes from Rhagoletis zephyria, assembly GCF_001687245.7. Classification (NCBI taxonomy): domain Eukaryota; kingdom Metazoa; phylum Arthropoda; class Insecta; order Diptera; family Tephritidae; genus Rhagoletis; species Rhagoletis zephyria. Next base: position 33,718 of record NW_016161608.1, read on the forward strand.
CTTCCTTTCGCCGTCCTCCATCCACAGACAAATTATTAAATTTCTGCGAATTGCCACGACGCCATCAATATTAACCATAGGTTGACGAAATATTTAGGTTTTCGCATAAGTTAACATTTAATAAAGCCATTAGTGATGTAAGACTTCGATACTATCAAGTCGCTTCTTTGGAAACAAGTATCGAATAAAAGTATTCGATACTCGATACTTTAACATTATTCCGTTAAAAATCCCTTATACCAAAACCGATAAAAATCTTATGAATTTTAATCTTATGTTCTTACTCATAGGGCCCGTTGTTCAATGTCTGGCTTTCACTCCTTGCCGGTTAAACATAATTTTTGACGTTTTCGACATCATGCATATAACATATGATCGATAAAGCAGTCGTTGTATTTAACCATAGCTTCTACCTCCAACTAATGCTAATCAGACATTGAACAATCGGCCCATAGTGACTCTTTTTTAGTAAAAATGTTTTCAATCGAAAACATTGCATAAAAACTACTACAATAAATCTTCTTGAATATGTTGATTACCCCCGACTATGGCAGACGCTAAAATACTTTTGCGAGCTTATTTAGATTTTTGATCAAAATCACTCCAAAGAGAATTGCCGTTTGTTTGATCCACGTTGTGTTCCGGTAAATTATCATTTTGAAGCCTGATTATACACTGCTCCTCAACCATTGTGAATTTTGCAACCCGTTACTTTGCTTTGGNGCCTGATTATACCCTGCTCCTCAACCATTGTGAATTTTGCAACCCGTTACTTTGCTTTGGTGACGCTTGTTATGAAAATATATTTTAACGATGATATTTTAGTATCGAAGTATCGACATAATTTTTTTAATACTGATCGAATACTCAAATCGCTCAATAGTATCAAATACATACTATTCGATACTCGATACTATTCACATCACTATATTACACTAGATTCGTTCGTTTTGGCAAGAAGAATATTTTCATCGTTTAATTTAAACGTTTGGATGTATCTAAAATTATTACAAAAANAAAGCCATACTCGTACATTTTATATGGAGAATAATAATATTTCGTTTGAAATTCTGCATGTAAACATGTTCTCGACGATACGTGTAACTTTCATCAAAATTAACTAAAAAATTAATGATATTTTAACAGCTGGAACGAAAAAAACTATGTCCGCTAAAATGGGTTAAAATCAAATTTGAGTTGACATATTTAAAAGCATACATGCAGACATACATATGGACATATACAGTGGACTAGCACTAGCTTGGACCACAGAATAAACAGTACCACATACAAATTTATTTTTCTTCGGCGGACGTAATAATACAACCCGGACCAGAGCAGAGAAGTTAACATCACGAGACACTATGAATAACATGGCGGCCCGGAACAGAGCAGAGGAGTTAACATCACGTCCACTATGAATAACATGAAGTTAACATCTCGCCACAAACACACATCGTGATCAGCGTTGCCGCGAGCTTGAAAAAAATGTATCAGTTGCCAGGCAGAAAAAGTCCCAAAAGCAAAAAAACTGTTGTTTGTTAAACTATTATTTAAAACACAAATAATAAATAAAATTTATATTTCCTGCTTCTGTCTGCTTATTTGCATAATGAAAAACAAACTTCTAGGGCTCCTAAACCACACAAAATCCTTGCGCAACCCGAGACTTGTACAAGTCAATATTGTGGAAATTACTACAGCATAAAATTGCGCAAACCTTATTTTGAAGAATCGTTGCTTAAGTAAATATGTGCAGGAAATATGAATGTGCGTTGTATATTTTGATAGCTTCAGCTTTAAAACGTAAAAAAAAAATTAATTAAAAAAAAAGTATTTTTTTTTCTACGCTTTTATCCGTATTTTACAGCACGATCTGGACACCACAATCAAAACTAGACTAAAAATTTCGCAGTTGTCGCCATACGCAGCACAAGTTATTGTACAATAACACAAGCATGAGCAAAATATCAAACTAATTTTTATTTTAGCGCAATAACTATGCAATTTAGTACAAACGACCCCATACACCACACAAACGTCCGTCGCAAGCCCGATATTGCTTTTGTGGTTTAGGGGTCCTATAACAGTGGCATGTGCAAAGAAATTCCGGGTTGTGTTTCCCTTATAAGAGTTACCAAATCAACTTATAAATATCTATATATAAATTGTGAGACTTTAAATGACAAGACAAAATATTTGCCTTTAGACTAGTAATACTATTCATAGTTTTCAAAAATGCATTTCTGCATGCCGAAAGTATCAAAATACGGCATTTGGGAACAAAAAAGTATCAGATATTACAATTTAGAAAAAAAGTATTAAAAAATATACAATTGTATCAAAACGGCAACGCTGATCGTGATGGAAAACGAAGTTAGTTAACATCTTGTCGTCATAGCGACGATGGAATTAACAGCGTCAGCCTAGTGAAAATACTGCTAAAGTAACAGAGGCAGCGCCGCTTGTGATACCATTGCTTGCCTCGCTGCTATAAATTCAAATTGGTTCGATAGTCGACATGCGTCTTCTGTATACTGTTTATTCTGTGGTGATAGTTATTCGTCGCCACACTGTATATACCCTCCTATAAGCACCTACATCAGATATGTCTGCATTCAATCTCATGTGACTTATGGTTCAGAAGTTATAGCTGGTAAAAAATTTCCAAATTCCAAGTTCTTGGGACTTATGGTTCCGATGTTATAGCTGATAAAAAAGTCCACGTCTGTGAGATGTGGNCTCTCTTTTACACACTCATTAATATATACCCTACTATAAGCACCTACCATAGATATGCCTGCATTCCAAATTCCAAGTTCGTGGGACTTATGGTTCCGATGTTATAGCTGATAAAAAAGTCCACGTCTGTGAGATGTGGCACGCCCCTATTTACAAGCTCATGTACACTTGAGTAGTCCACTTTCAAACAGCTTTATGTGATTTTATAATAGTAAGCCATAAATTAAAAAAAACGTGTACAACAATAAGTAACATCCCAATTGTATATTTCTTTTTATTATCTGAAAATTTGGATAAATAAGAGCCTAATAACATTAAAAATCAAAATCGCAGTGTGGTAGTTTTTGCAAATTTTATATATAGAAATTAAATATAGCGAGTTTTGAAACAGTAAGTTTTATATAATAATAATAATAATAATAGATTGGCGCTTACACATACATATGTTAGTGTTTGGCCGAGCTTCTCCTCCGATTTGTGGCGTGCGCCTTGATGTTGTCACACAAAGCGGAGGGACCTACAGTTTTACGCCGACTCCGAACGGCGATTTTATGATTATGAGAAGCTGTTTTTCATGGCAGAAATGCACTCGGAGGTTTGCCATTTTTTCTATATTTTTTGCGATGTTGCTTTGACCAGGGTTTGAACCCAGGTGCCGATGAGTGAAAGCGCGCACTGCTTACCACTACAACACAGCGGCCGACAGTTTATATAGCCAGCTTTTTTAAGCTTTTCGCGTTCTCTCTTCCATGAAGGTTGGTCTGCTCTTTTTTAAAACGTCTTCCACTAGGCACCGAAACTAATACGATTTCTTGCAGTTTTCTAAGTTCATCAGAAGATGGAAACTTTTGAACTTGTATATATGTATACGTACAATAAATATTATAGCGACTTTTGAAAGTGTATATATACATACAGTAAGTATTATAGCGACTTTTGCTAGAGTAGCTAACATTTGATGCTATTTTTTTCAGAATATATAAGGATTTTGCACTGTATTGCTAGTGGACATGAAACTACTTTAAATACTGGTACGTTAACCACCAAAAACTAAAAATCGAAAAAAATTTACATAGCGCACTTTGCAAGTGGACTACTCACTTGTGATCAGCTAATTAAGCCAGCAACATTTTGATGAATTTTGG
>NW_016161608.1:43666-46204 GCF_001687245.7 Rhagoletis zephyria
TATCTATGGTAGGTGCTTATAGTAGACTATATATACATACATGAGTTTGTAAGAAGGGGCGTGGCACATCCCATAGTCGTGGACTTTTTTAACAGCTATAATTTCGAAACCATAAGTCACATAAACTGGAAATTTTGTATATAGGCATATCTATTACACAGGCCAACAAAATTTAAACAATGTTATGTTGACTAAAATATTACAGCCGATTCTTATAGTATTTTTCTCGTAGAAATCCGAATCTGATACTAAAGATATTAGATTGGCTCTAGTTTTCGAGCAACTTAGGTTTAAATGTGCCGAAAAACTCGTTTTTGGACGTTTTTGAGCCTGTGTAAAAAAACAAATTGATGCAATATATCTGTCTGTGTGGGAGGATATGAAAGCCTAGGCACTGCCCTTTAATACTTAAACTCATAAAATTAGCTATGTACACCCCGTAAACTCTTGTTGCTAATTCATTTCCTTATTCAACCAACTCAATCAAGTGCAGCTGATTTGCCGCTATTTAAACTTGACAGCGTGGTTGTTGTCAATTCTATACATCCATTTGCTTAGCGGCAAATCAGCTGCACTTGATAGTAGTTGGTTGAATAAGGAAATTCTTTCTAGCAACAAGAACTTACGGGGTGTACATAGCTCAGTGGTTAACGCTTTTGACTTTGCACATCGATTACGCAGGTTCGATCCCTAGAAAAAAAAGAAGTCGGATGAGGAGATGTGGTGATCTCCGAAATAGCTGCTATAACTTCTACGCTTAGACTTTGTTGCTTTTTAAATTTTTCCTAATTAACAATCGTGGTACAAAGCTCAATAAAAATATTAAAATAAAAATGTTAATAAGCCACAATAACATCGACAAATATGTACATATTTTTTTATTTTGAGTATTAAAGGGCAGGCCTCGAAAATGTCCGAAAACGCGTTTTTCGGCACCTTTAAACCTAAGTTTCTGAAAACCAGAGCCAATCAATATCTTTAGGGTCAAAGTCGGATTCTACGGAAAAAATCCTATAAGAATCTGCTACAACATTTGACGCAACAGAATTTTGTTGGACAGTGTTATAAGTGCTAAGGGTATATATAAATGAGTTTGTAAAAGGAGGTGTGGCAAGTTTTTATCAGTTGTAACTTCGGAACCATAAATCACATAACTTGAAATTTGTTATGCAGACATATCTATTGTAGGTGCTTATAGGAGGGTATATACATACATAGATGAGCGTGTAGGCACATCCCATAGGCGTGGATACTTTTATAAGCTCTAACTTAGGAACCGTAAGTCAATGAACTTGAAATATGGCATGCAGACATTTATACGGTTGGTGCTTATAGTAGGCTATATATAAATGAGTTTGTAAGTAGGGGCGTGGCACATCCCATATGCGTGGCTTTTTATCAGCTACAACTTCGGCGCATTAGTCACATGAACTTGAAATTTGGTATGCACATTCTATGGTAGGGGCTTATAGTAATTTTTTTCTGACTGCATTACAAATTTTTTTCATACAAAATAAATTCGACATTTTTTTGTATGAAAAATAATGCGTCATGAAGTCAGAAAAAAAATTATTAAAAATCAACGCGATTTTCTAGCAACTTAAGACCTGCACATTATTACCCTAGAATTTAATTATTAAACTGCATACTCAAAAAAATTCAAAAAAATTTGAATAAAAAGTTGAAAATCTAGCTGAAACTTTGCAGATTTTTCATAATTTTTGCACAAAGTTTGAAATCTGGATTTATGTGGTGTTTGTTATATAATGAGCTAGACTTTTATGAAAAAATAATAAACATTAAATAAACAAAAGACAAATAGTAAACAGGAGTGTCATCCTTCATGTATAATTTTTGTTTATAAAAATTGTTAGAGGAGATTGGTTCAGTTTCTAGTGCAAATATGTCTATGAATTCTGTGCATAGTGTTGTTAACTGAGAGTTGACAAATTTTGGAAAGTTTTTTGTTAATCTTTTTAATTTCTCTGTATCGTTGCAATTTTTATCGTGTGTGGTTGTTTTAATTAGTGTGTAATCGTCTAAATTTTCGGTATTGATCTTGTAATTTTGAATGGTTGTGTTTTTATGTGTTGTGTTGATAATTCTAACGAAAGTTTGATCTTTATTTGTAATGGTGTTTGCTATGAAAATGCCTTCAGATAATTGCTGGTGTGGGATGAAGATGTTTTTGTTGTCAGTGTTTACTTTGACTTGTCTAATGACTTCAGATCTAGCAGGGATCGTAATTGTATTAACAGATAGACAATTTGTTAGGTGCATCGTTATTGTTTGGGGGAAATCATATGGTCTTAGGATTAGTTTATCCTCTGTTTTTCCATAGTCTAAAATACAATTGTACTTCTTTACGAAATCTAGTCCTATTATTCCTTCGCATGGAATTGGAAAGTCGTCTTCTACGACATGAAATTTATGGTAAATTAAGAGGTCATCGCCTTTTAAGTCTGCTTTGATTGTGCCTAATGTGCTGGTTATTCCCTGACCAATGCCTTTTAAATCTGTAATTTGTTCTGTATTTAT
>NW_016161608.1:49048-49337 GCF_001687245.7 Rhagoletis zephyria
CATGGAATTGGAAAGTCGTCTTCTACGACATGAAATTTATGGTAAATTAAGAGGTCATCGCCTTTTAAGTCTGCTTTGATTGTGCCTAATGTGCTGGTTATTCCCTGACCAATGCCTTTTAAATCTGTAATTTGTTCTGTATTTGATGATATTTATTTGATGATTTTTACTAATTTGATGCTTTTTTATAATGGAGATGTCTGCTCCTGTATCAATTAAGAAATTTGAAATCGAATTATTTAATGAAGTCCTCGTAGCTATATAGCTGTTGAGATGTAGATTTAGTACG
>NW_016161608.1:49714-49853 GCF_001687245.7 Rhagoletis zephyria
TCCTCTACTGTGGTTGGTATTGTTACTTCTATATTGTGTCTAGCTAAAGAAGATACCAACTTATCTCGCACGGCGAAGAAAAATTGGCGCACTTCTTTCTGGTGTTCTTTGGTAAGTATACGGTCTGTTGTATTGATCA
>NW_016161609.1:0-814 GCF_001687245.7 Rhagoletis zephyria
TGTACTTATTTTATTTATTTAATTAATAAGCCGAAAAACATTAAAAAAATATGAAATTAGTTTAGTGGGATAACAATAGCTTCCAAATAATTTGTAAAATAAATCTAGACATGCATACGTTGATATATGTAAGCACAAACATATGTACATATATCGTCGCACATAGGGACGAATCGACAATTTAGGACGACAAAAATGTTTACTCCATATGTATTTGACAGATTTCAATGAAATTTGCTGTTGAGGGATTTTCGTGGTCATTGATTTCGAATATTAAATCAAATTTCCAAAATTCAAAATGGCGGGTCCAATATGGCGGACGATTAAAAAAAAAAAACGATTTTTTAAAAAATGACTTTAGGGAATGATGGTATGACTCTGTATAGATAAATAGATAGATACATTATGAGGTATGCACTGCGACCTAGTGATCTAATGTGCCCTTGACTCTGGATACCATCTATACTTTTTTAAAGAAATCGTCCGCCATATTGGATCCGCTATTTTGAATTTTGAAAATTGAATATCAATTTCGAAATCAGTGACAACGAAAACCCCTGGATACCAATAAACGACTTAAGATAAAGATGCTCTATTTAATGAAGGGGGAAAAGGAGGGACGAGTTCGTGATATTTTTACATTGGCAATTTGTTTGATTTTCGAACTCTTGAAGAGAAATTGCTGTGCTCGTTGGAACTTTTTTTATAACTCTAACTGGTATAAAAATTTCAAAATTTTTTCAATAAGAGAAAGGCAATTTATAGAATAGATATTATAACCATTTTACAAACAACTATATTATTAACAAAAATC
>NW_016161609.1:7368-11756 GCF_001687245.7 Rhagoletis zephyria
TGCTTTTCCACAATAAATTTTCATTTAAAAAATGGCCTCGAGCTCATTATGAAATTGTTGAATATAATTGTTAAAAGGCCAAAAAAATAACAAAAAACAATTAACAAAAATCGCAAAATAAAGTACATACCTCACGCCTCACTTTCCGTTTTGACAAAACTGTTAGATGTAAATAAGAATAAAATGACAAGCGAAATTATTTTATCATCGCCTCAAACAAAAAATTATTTAATTCGACGCACGATAGAAAACCCAACTTTGCGCTTTTGCTAAAGCTACCGCGTTGCGGTAAAAGTCAAAATTTTTGTGTTTCGTTGTGGACTGGTTTATAAGGAGTATGAGTACTTGGCTTCACTTGGCATTTCCAATTGGCGTCAGTTAGCACAGAAGAGAAATTACTGGCGTGCTGTTTTGGACTCGGCCAAAATCGCTTTGGTGGTTACAGCACCAATAAAGAAGAAGAAGAGAGCATACGCGGTTCCAGAGATAAGCGATGTCAAGAGTTCAGTGTGTATGGGAGGTGCCAAGCCAATGCCTCTTTTCGCCATAAGTAGGCTATTTATAATTAATGCATCCGTGTCAAGCTTCAGTTTCTCAGCGTAGTTGATTTAAGAGATATTGCACGTTTAATACAATACAGACTTATTTCAAAATTTAAATTTTGTGGGAAAACGCAACCAAAGTTTGGTATTGGTATACCAAAACACAGATGGAAATACACATATCTATTGGAAGTTTTTTCATCTATTAGGATGAATTTATTCTCCTTGTCAAGCTTATTAATTGTATGTTGAAATCTCCAAAAACTTACATAACTTTTGAATTATAAATATCTCTATATTGTTAAACGAGCGATATGTTGGTGCCCTCACAAATGGGTTTCAACATTGTATTGTGATCTTTGAACATGTATATGTATAGACATCTTCCAAGTGTATAAGAATTTTAGGAATATCCCAACCAGCGTTGCCGTTTTGATACAATTGTATCATTTTTGATATTTTTTTATAAATTTTAAGATTTGATACTTTTTGATTCACAAATGCCCCTTTTTGATACTTTTGGCTGGTAAATGAATTTTTGAAAACTATGAAAAATATTACTAGTTTAGAGGCAAATAATTTTTCTCTTGTTATTTAAAGTCTTAAATTTTATATGTAGATATTTATATGTTTGATTGGGTAACTCTTTCAAGTGAAATACAACCCGGTATTTCTTTGCACACGCTGCTGTGATAGGACCACTAAACCTAGGGTGCCCAGATGCGCTGATTTAATCAGTACATGTGCTGATTTCTTTCTATTGTACTGATTTTTAAGAGCCCGAAATCAGTACGCAAAATATACTGATTTTTTGAGTTTGTACTGATTTTGTACTGATTTTTACATTTAATACTTTTATAAATTTGTGTAGTTGACATCTACTTGAGGTTTACATGTTCAAAACAGTGGTTTTTGACAACTCATACGTATGAGCAGATTGAAAGCTTTAATTAAATTTAAACCATTATTAAAAAGTTTGGATTCAACCCAAACCAACTTCACGATTTGCAGGTTTTACAGGATTTACATGAAAAGCTGGTTTCGCCATTAATAAATCTTATGACAGGTGGTGGTGAGTTAATCATATATTAAGTACACTGCGAAGATGACAATAAGAGATACACCCCCTTTCTGCAACTCTTTCGTATTCGGATTTTGCTACGAATCGTAGAAATCGTAAACTGCAATCCGAATCGTATTTTCGAACTTTCGAAATTCGTAACAATTGCANTAAAACTTGTATATTCGCTGCCCGCCATCTTTCTTCTCTTATCCAAAATCGACGAATGAAAAAGATTCACGTTGGCTGCGATTGTTACTGACTGGGGTTGCCATATGATTGCACGATGGCGAATTTAGGGTGCGGTTACACTAGCCAGTTATCGACAACTGCTTTATATAAACGAGCAAAAAAGAATTTTTGTTGCCCCTTATCGATAAACTTGGGTCCGGTTTAGTTATTTGTACAATGATTTTCGGTTGTTGTGTCCAAACGCATAACCCGAATCCAAAAACTTTAATATACACGTGTAATGTGAAGGATTCACATTTTATTTAGGATAAATGTTTCAAATTTCCTACCACTAGCTTAATAATAAATTCGGTTTGCACTATGCACTTTTTTGCAAATTTCGACGTGGGTTCTGCGCAAAAATACTGTGGATGGCGTAGCCGGTGTGATGCGCACAAGAAGTGTTGTATACCTTTGACATGCGGAAGCCCCTCTTCTCCGGCAACCCAGAGAGGAGAATTCTACTTAGTAAGGGTTATAATCCCTAAGCACGGGCGATGGCAGAAGCAAATGCAACAGGTGGTGGACCTAACAAAGTGCATGTCTTCAATGGCTTGGAAGAAGCTGTTATTGCATTAACTGGATTGAGAACCAGTTCTTCAGGCATAAGAGTAGTTCTGGCTTGTGGTGCAACAATTCAACCAGAAGCTGACATAGTNTGACAGGTGGTGGTGAGTTAATCATATATTAAGTACACTGCGAAGATGACAATAAGAGATACACCCCCTTTCTGCAACTCTTTCGTATTCGGATTTTGCTACGAATCGTAGAAATCGTAAACTGCAATCCGAATCGTATTTTCGAACTTTCGAAATTCGTAACAATTGCATGCCTAAAAACGAACGAATAAGCTTTTTTGCGTGATTTTGTACGAAAACAATTCTGTGTCGGAGGCGAGATAAAAGACGTAAATCGATGTGCAGGAAATATTAGTGGTGTTCATTTAAATAGATAAATTTTCCCTTCGCATATACGTATATCTTTATCCACTGCTTTATATAAACGAGTAAAACAGAATCTTTGTTGCCCCTTATCGAGAAACTTGGGTCCGGTTTAGTTATTAAAAGAATGATTTTTCGGTTGTTGTGTCCACNTGTGTTTGCAGGAAATATTAGTGGTGTTCATTTAGACAGATAAATTTGCCCTTCGCATATACGTATATTTTTATCCACTGCTTTATATAAACGAGTAAAACAGAATCTTTGTTGCCCCTTATCGAGAAACTTGGGTCCAGTTTAGTTATTTGTAGAATGATTTTCGGTTGTTGTGTCCAAACGCATAATCCGAATCCAAAAACTTTAACATCACGTGTATTCAAAGGATTCAAATTTTATTTAGAATAAATGTTTCAAATTTCCGAGCATTATCTTATTAATAAATTCGGTTTGCTCTATGCACTATTTTTGCAAATTTCGACGTGGGTTCTGCGCAAAAATACTGTGGATGGCGTAGCCGGTGTGATGCNGTGTAATCAAAGGATTAAAATTTTATTTAAAATAAATGTTTCAAATTTCCCAGCACTTTCTTATTAATAAATTCGGTTTGCGCTATGCACTATTTTTGCAAATTTCGACGTGGGTTCTGCGCAAAAATACTGTGGATGGCGTAGCCGGTGTGATGCGCACAAGAAGTGTTGTATACCTTTGACATGCGGAAGCCCCTCTTCTCCGGCAACCCAGAGAGGAGAATTCTACTTNGGCTTGGAAGAAGCTGTTATTGCATTAACGGGATTGAGAACCAGTTCTTCAGGCATAGTAGTAGTTCTGGCTTGTGGTTCAACAATTCAACCAGAAGCTGACATAGACGCGGCCATGGTTACTATGTCCGACAGCTCCGCATATCTTTGTGAAATTATTCCCATAGCGCGGTCTTACTCCGCTGCTATAATTGCAAATGCAATAAAATCCACGGTTTCCTTCAAAATATGTAAAATCAAACAATTTTACTATAAATAAGCACTTCCTGAGTGTTTTTTTAATTCCTTTCCACTTTGTTTTCCTTCATTCAGCTATCTTCGAGAAACCACTGATAGCTGGNAAAAACAACTGATAGCTGGCAGTGCTGCACATGTTTCCGCAAGGGTTGCAGCATGTGGATTTTTCGTTTTTCGTAGCGTAGCTACGAATTACGAATAACGAAAATTCGGGTTCTAGAATAAGGGGGATAATCTTTTGATTATAATTAAACATCCACTGAGTATTTCAAACTTAAGACGACTACAGCTACGGTGCGTTGTAAGTTCTAAAAATTTGGAAAAGGTGCAAACTACCGACTCTTGGATATGATATATGGGTGACAGGTAATAAGGCCAATGGAAATAAGGTCAATTGACTTTATTTCCCACCCTGGTGCGAAATAAAGTCAATTGACATTATTACCTTTTCAAAACCGAAATAAAGTCAACAAAAATTTGGAAATAAAGTCATTGACGCTATTTCCTCATTCAAATGGAAATAGCGTCAACAATGCTTAAAGTATGTCGATTCATAGAAAAAAATGTTGTTCTTACAATAAACATTGCCCCGTAAGTGTTGTTTTTTAATAGATGAAAAAGG
>NW_016161609.1:13665-49851 GCF_001687245.7 Rhagoletis zephyria
GCCAACTATCCTTAGTTATGAGGTGCCATATTGAGGATAAAAAAGTGCCAAAATGTGCCAAATAGAAAAATAAAAGTGACAAAAAATGTGTCATTCCTTTTAATTATTCACATTTAGCAATAAAATAAAGCTACATTTTCGAAACAAAAGTGCAATGATAAAATAAGATAAACCAGTTGAATAGCCTTTATAAATTCGAAAAAAGAAAGAAAGAATTTCACAAAAATGTATTGAAATGTTATTTTTTTTTACAAAAGTGCCATTTTGGCACTTTGTGCCAAATCGAAAAATTAAGTGCCATTTGAAGTAAAATAGGGAAAAATGGCACGGTTTGAGCCAAGTTGGTATCCAATAACTTACAAATATAAAAATGTGAAATATCGAGGGCTTGAATTCATTAATAACCTCTATCTTGCACTCTATTTGCACAAAAACTAATTTGTGATTTTAGAAACCATCTGGGGCTTATTACCTGTCGTTATATAAGGTAACATTAATATCACTGACGGCAGTTAAAGCTTAGGTGGATTTTTATATCAGAATCTCATCTTTGTGAAAAGTGTGCAGATAGAGGGTATTATTGAATATAAGCCCTCGATGTTTAAAATAAATAAAAATTTTATTTCAACGTATACAAAAAATAAATCTACCTGCGTTACAGCACGACGGGAGACGGTGAAGGGGGGGCCGCGGCGTAGCGTGAGGTGGTGTGCGCGCCGGTCGAGCGTGGTACGCGGGGCGCGAGAGCGAGCGCGGCGCGCGCGGTGTGGCGCGGTGTGGCGCGCTAACGCGGATCGCCGCAAAGCTAAGCAAATATAATGTTTCAAAGAGAAATAATGTCAATGGATTTTATTTACTATTATTTATATTATTATTTATGTCAATTGACTTTATTTCGCACCAGGGTGGGAAATACAGTCAATTGACCTTATTTCCGTTGATCTTATTACCTGTCACCATGATATATGTAGCTTTACTGTGATTTTTGATGCTCGACCACCTGTAATTTTACTTGCACATACACATTTAACACTATTAAATTTCATTCGTACTCCAAAATTCGTTTAGCGATAATTCGGTAATATACCTTTTAGTCAACATTTTAATGTGCATTTTTTTTTTTAATAAGCACACCAACTAAATATGTTTGAAATTTGTAGCTTAAAATATGCAAACAGATTCTGGCTCGAGCTCGTCTTCTACTGAACCTGAATGGGCTACAATTTTTTTTCTCAATTCTTATAAATTTTTTTTATTTTTTTATTTGGTTGTTATATTGTTAATAGTAAAAAATATGCTTAAAACTGAGCTGATTTTTATGGCTTTGTACTGATTTTGGATCCCAACTGTACTGATTATGTCCCTATAATATCTGGCCACCCTACCTAACCCTCACAAAAACATTATTACAGTTATTGCGCCCAAATCAAAATCATTTTGAAATTTTGGTCATGCTTGTGTTGGTGTACAATAATTTGTTTTGCGTATGGCGACAACTGGGCAATTTTTAGTCTAGTTTTGATGTTGGTGTCCAGATCGTGCTTCAAAATATGGATAAGATCGTAGAAAAAACAAATATTTTTTTTATATTCTTTTTTGCGTTTTAAAGTTGAAGCCATGATACAAAAAAACAAGGTAAACTGTGCTTATAACGTTCATACTTTTCGTAAAATGCTCAAGTAGCACTGCCACCTCAACAAATTATTGTTCTGGAAATTCTAATATTTTTTTAAGGAATGTTTTATGCATTAAAAAATAAGAACTCGCAAGGTAAATTTACTTATTTCATCGTATTAGCAGAGCTGTTAATAAGTGTGTATTGATTTAAAATATCTTAAATACTCTTACCGCAAAAAATGTTTGGCATTATCTGCAGTGCTATATGAAATATTATCTGTCTCTTTAAGGAATTTAGATATAAATTATTATATTGCTTTAATTTGATTTAATCTTTTTTAGTGGAAATATGAACAATGGAATGGTTAAAAAGTAGCTTACCGTCAATGAAAGCACAATGGAAGCATAAACTTATTTGTGATAACGCATGATGTAGTCATGAAGAGGGAGGTAATAAAATCTACTAATTCTTGCAGCTCCTTGTTATTGTTTATAGACAGATAAACTACTCGCACTACTGCTGCTGGTGCCGCGTGTTGCTTCAATTGGGCATATCCGTCCCGAGGCTGAAAATTTTCTGCCGAAAATTGGTTGGAACAAACAAACAAACAACACCTTTGTAAAGTTACCATGCACGTGGCCATCCCGAAATATGCAGCTAATCGTACTAAATAATGATGAAAATAATTGCATAAACAAACAGATTCTCTACTTGTATTATACAATGTATATTATACAATGTAATACAAGTATTTTACTCGTAATCCGTTTTATATTTAATATTAGAAATAAATCACTAAAAGCTCGCTATAAAATGAGGCTCAAAATATATTTTCTCATAATTTTTAAATAATTTTTGAAATATTTTTTTTTCAAATAAAAAAACCACTTTTTTAATTTCTTCAAAAAATATGGTAGCTTCAATTTAAAAGAAAATGTCAAAAGCACAGTTTACGTGAAATGGGAGCAATGCCGAATAAGAGGAAGAATTGAAAATACCTTTAAATATTTGTATCATGGCTGAACCTATCAAAATATACAACGCACATTCATATTTCTTGCACATATCTACTTGAGCAACGTTTCTCCAAAATAAGGTTTGCGCAATTTTATTGCGTAGTTATTGCGGGTTCAGCAATGATTTTGTGTGGTTTAGGGGCCCTATAAGTTTGTTTTTCGTTATGCAAATAAGCATACTGATTCTCTGTTTTTGTTAACGCTGACTACACACAATCAGTTTTGCCTTTCAATTTCCTCACACACATTGCTTGTCAAAAATTATCAAAATTTAAAGTCACTACGTAAGCTGCATTCAATTTGAGAATCAATTTCATTATAAATATGTCGTTTTCAAGAAAACAATGTAACTAACTAGCTTCTGAAGACCATTTTCCATTTTGAATTCCATTGTAGATTAACATTTTAGCATGCAGAAGCTTAGTATTTTTTTATTTTCACAAAATTTAAAGCAAAATTGAAACTCGATTGAAAGGGAAAAATTGAAAGCAAGTTGCCCATTCAAGTCATAAATAAGAGTGTGTTAGTGAAAAAGTGTGAGTGTATTGAAAATTGAATGTGTAACGTCCCGGTAAAGCAAGTAATATAATTTTTTTTTATAACTATGGATTTAATTATAAAATTTTATTTATTATTGGTTTTTGAAATAAAAATTTTAAAAGCATCAGTTTTATTTGCTTTTGATACTTGTTTTGCTTGGCAACTGATACTTTTTTTCAAGCTCGCGGCAACGCTGATCCCAACACCAGCACATCCTATCGTGTAGGTTTTTAGTCCAAATTAGAGATGGGCGCGTGAGCAATTTTGGCTCACGTTCACGCACGCTCACCTTGATGGTTTTGTAAATCACGCACACTCACGTCCTGCTATATTTTTTTCCATCACGTTCACGCACGCTCACGACGCCTATTTTTGCAATCACGCACGCTCACGCACGGTTTCTCACGGAAATTTTTTTGAAATTGATTTATTTATATAAATAGCATTTCTTATAAATAGGCTTTTATCACACAAGTATTATTAAAAAAGCTTGGCCAAACGCCTAGCAAGGGCTGGGCTGAAGGCACTATTATTGTTTTAACAAATTTCAGATATACTTATGTATCTATTACTAGTATAAAAAACAATTGGTATCAATATTCATTCAACGTATGTAATTTTAAAATGATATTAGCTCATATTTTTGTTTAAAAATAATATTTTGTCGAGGTTTCAACCAAGTAGTCGTGTGCGACTTTCTGACAGAAAAAACTCTTTCACTACTTGCTGAGCTAGCTGGTATGTTTAAAAATTGCCTTGAAAGACTTGAAAGAAGGGGAAAATCTCTAGTTTTCTCCAAAAATTTTAAAACATCGTCACAACTTTTGTTTTCCGATTTTTGCAAATAAATCTGTCTTTCCATATTAATTTTTTCAAAAACTGTTTCTGCAGATTCATTTGTTGCATCTTTAAATTCGTCAAAAGTTGCACGGGTTTTTTGCTCTTTTCGAGGTGTCTTCATCCAGAATTTGGAAATCGTGCTCAGGGCGAGCGCTCTTTTCTTCAAGTACATTTCTACCTCAGTTATCTTCAAGCATTGCATTTACTGCAACTTAAACTGTAACTTTTTAAACGGAGGATTTAAAAACAATCCCAGAAAATGGACTGAACTTGGTTGGAATCTTTTATTTAAAACAACAGCTGTGTTTTTCTTCAAATCGATAATGACTTCAGATGCTATCGCCTCCCAATGCTTTTGTAGTTTTTTGTACCACAGAACGTACTCATGGATGGTTGGATTTAAGTCCGCGCTCAAATTTTCAGAACTTTTCTTGAAAGGGCCAGGAAATCTAAAAATTTTTTCAATAAATTTGAATTTATTCTAGATAGTTTATGCAGCTCATTTCTTTCTACTAATAATTGTTGAACTGCTTGCCGCATTTCGTGAATGCTTGACAGCATTATAAATAAGCAGTTTCACCGTGTCTTAACATGTTGCTTTAAACAATTTGATAGTTTGTTATTGATTTCGGTATGTTTAAAATAGCCTACAAGCTTTTTTGAAACGTCTATCCATTCATATTCTTCCACAAGAAATTCATGTTTATATGGAAAAAGTGCAAAAGCCGTCAGCAAAAAAAATTATTAAAAATCAATGCGATTTTATAGCTGCTCAAAACTTGCACTCATTTTAGTAGAATTTTATAAACTTGTTAACTGCATACCCAAAAAATTTCTGGTTACGAAGCTCGAAATCTAGATAAAAATATTTGGAATTTTTCTAAGTTCTGTATAAAGCTTGAAAGCGTGATTTATATAGTTTTTATTAAAGCATGAACCATATTTTTATAAAAAAATAAAATCATAGCTTGAAAAACATTGTAGATATTAAAAACTGAACACCATTTATCCATTTTTGACCGCCACTGTACATACATATGTGAAAATTGCGGAATTGAGGAAAATCTAACTCACGCACGCAAAGGTTTCAATCACGCACGATCACGGATATTAAGTAATTTTTCATTGAAAGCCGAACACGCTCACGCGTGACACGACGTGTCACGTAGAAAATCACGTGTTTTGCCCATCTCTAGTCCAAATACTCCTTTTCAATTGGCTAACAAATGTTCTAAATATGAGCCAAATCGGCAAGTATATGCACTTTTTAAAAATATTGCGGCCCTAGCACCACCAGCGAGAAAATTTTTGGTTGGAGTATTTCTTTTCAAGGGGCTGATACATGTGCCAAATATGAACCAAATGGTGCCAGCCGTTCAGTGGTTTAGTGACATCCAATGTACGGAAAACGCTATGAAATTGTGAAATCGTGACGTCTCGGCTTTCTTTATTTTTTGGCAACAACAACAAAGGATTTTTTTGTTTTTTATCGGAAAACCGAAGACATTTCATTTTTATATATATAGATAAGATAACAATCACCCCTATGCTGTAGTCTGTCGTAGATTCGATTTTGCTACGATTCGTAAAATTGGTATCCTGAAATGCGCGTTGTCGTATCGTAATTTCGGAATTCGGAGGCCTTCTTCGAAATTCGTAATGTTGGTATGGCTGAATCCGACGTAGCTGTCATTTTTGTGTATTTCGCGGAAATTTTGTACGAAGAGCAACTGGTGTCGGAGCGAAACAAATTCTTTTAAAACATCAATAAAATAAAGTGTGTAAACGAAAAAATAGTTACAAGTTAAAGAGTGACTCAGCAGCTAAACAGCTTAGGCCCACCAACCAAATATGTATCCAGCTGGAAAAAGCTGCGGATAAAATTTTCCTTATATCAATACTATTTCTATGTATGGCTCAATTATAAGTGCTACATAAAAAGAAAGCTTTCCGCCAATAAAGCAGAGACGAGGGCAATTGGTGCAAGGGAGGGAGTGCTATGGGGTATAGTCGTTGTGTTGTGTATGCAGTTACAGTTGCACGGCTATACCCAATCCCGACTCTTGCGTCCTGCGTTTTAGAAGTACGTACACTCCGAGGCCCAAACATCGACTCGGATCTCTATCTTCTTGCAACCAAGATACGCACCCGCCTCTGTGCAGCATAAAATGTGCGCCCAAATATGTAAAGAAAGCTTAACGTCGAAAAGCTGCAATCACAACAGACAGCCAATGCATTCGCCACTCGGCTCACACACCTGCTCTCATAGAGTACTCTGATAAAATTTTGGAAAATGGGCGTGGCACCGTCCACTTATGATCACATATATGTATCTCGGTAACCGTTCTACCAATTTGTACCACACTCGATATGGTTATTTTGCTTGCAACGTAAAAGCAAAACGGTGAAAATTATTGTAATCGGATTAAAATTACGGCCACTGTTCATATAACGTTAAATTTCAAAAGTGAGTGAAACTTCTATGTTTCGAAATTTAAGGACGCTAATTTACCCAAAATTTAAACTAAAAACAAACCCTTTAAAAGAAGAAACATTATTTAGAATTTTGGAAAATGGGCCTGATAACGCCCACATATGACTATATAAGTTTATCTCATTATGTCTAACTGAACGTGCAATCGGATATGTTTTAAACAGGGGTAAGACCACCCCTGCTTACCATGTAGCGTTAGTTTTCGGAAAAGTGAAATATATATACATATTTAATACTTGCGCCGGGAATTTAAGGTTCGGCTCCGCCCGAACTTAAACTTTCTTACTTGTTCAAACTTGTAACTGTCAACAGTGACGTGGGTGCCAAAACGCGCATGCTCTGACTGTTGATGACAGGAGATACTTCGTTTTGTCGTCGTTCACCACCAGACCAACTCAGTTTGCTTCTCTATCCAATCCCGAGAAGGCAGAACACACGTTGCCCTTTTTTTACCGATAATATTGATGTCGTCCAAGAATCATAGAATACAAAATTGCGTCAATGAAGCTGAGAGCGAGTGGGCGTGACCGAACAAAAGGCAGTATTGCCAAGTTTTGAATTTGAAAAAGCACCAAATTTGTATTGATTTATTTTATGGACTTTATATGCATACATAATTTTATTGTAAGGTATTGCTCAACGTCATTTTACACAGCCGTATTAGTTTCGCGGGGATACCAAATTCAGACATCGCGGCATAAAGGCAAATTCTCTTCGCGCTGTCGAAAGCGGCTTTGAATTCGACAAATAGATGATGTGTGTCGATCGTATTCTCGCGGGTCTTTTCCAAGATTTGGCGTACTGTGAATACCTGATATATGGTGGATTTTCAAGGCCTAAAGCCACTCTGATAAGGTCCAATCAGTTCGTTGACGGTGGGCTTCATTCTTTAACCAAATACACTCGATAAGACCTTATAAACTTAGAAGGCTGGTTCCTCGTTAGTTGGCGCGAATGGCGGGGTCGCATTTCTTGTGGATTGGGCAGAGCACACTTAAATTCCAGTCGTGGGGCATGAATTCATCTGACCGTTTTCTGCATAAGAGCTTATGCATGCACCTCATCAGCTCCAGTAGCTTTGTTGTTTTTAAGCCGCGTAATCGCTATTCGTACCTCGTCATAGTCAGGTGGTGGGAAAACTACTCCATCGTCATCGACTGGGGGCTCGGGTTCGACCTCTCCACTATCTTCAGCGATGCTACCATTCAGTAGGATGGAAAAGTGTTCCCTCCATAATTTAAGTACATTCTGGGCATCGGTCACTACGTCGCCAGTGTTGTTCTTACAGGAGTTCGCCCTGGTCTGGAAACCTTCCGAAAGTCGCCTAACCCTCTGGTAAAATATTTGGGCGTTTTTCCTGTCGGCCAGCATCCCAAGCTCTTCGCACTCACGTATTTCGGCCTCTCTATTCTTATTGCGGCAAATACGTCTCGCTTCCCTCTTCAGTTCCCTATAACGGTCCCACATGGCTCGCGTTGCGCCCGATCGCAGCGTGGCCCTATAGACGGCGTCTTTTTTCGCTGCGTCTTCTTGACATCCCTCATTGTACCAGTTGTTCTTTCGGGCTCGTGGAAATCCAACTACTTATTCGGCGGCGGTAATTAATGATAGGGAAATGTGTTTCCACTGCTCGCGTATGTGTAGCGCCAGCTGTTTGCGAGATACTCCTATGCATGCTTGTGTGTGTGCCTGAAGTGGACCAAACCTAAGTGGGTACAGGGTCCAACATATGTAGTTCAATCAAACGTCAATATTAAATAAGTGTAGAAGTGTGAGAGTAAGAATATGTGATCGAACCTGTTTCGTCAAACGTCAACGTAAACAACATGATGCCTAGTGAAAGTTCGGAGACCCCATTAAAACAAAATCAAGAGTGTATGTGGGCGTGAATGTTTGCTCCGTGTAGCGGTTTTTCCTTTTTGTTTACTTTCGCTTGTACACAAGAAGATGTGTAAGTATGTATGTGTATAATACCGATTGAGTCAGTTAGTCTGCCAAAGGGTATAAAATGACCCCAATAATGATGAACGGGTCAGATGCAAATGTTACGGGGTTGTCCTGGATCATAGCGAGTGCATTAAGAGCAAAAAGAGCCAAGTGGTGTTATACTTAACACAAAAAAATAATTGTTTAAAATAACAAAATAAAATTCTAATTTATGTACATACTCATCAAAATATAGAATGATTTGTGCCTCCTTTTGACGGGACGTCGCAACATAGTGCTAACTTTGGACCGGTAGGTAAGTACTGCATAATATCTGCATGCATACATATAGCTGATTGGTAACACCGGCTTATGTTCACTCGTAGACGAAAGGCAAGTTATTAGGGTCGTCTCAAATGCACAACTACTACGATAGACAATCCACTAAAAGTTTTTTCTTGTTTTGTACGTCGCCTGTACATTTATATGCCTCACCCGTGGGCTACGTGGAAATAGCTACCTACATACATCGCATCTTGCCACATAGTTGGGAGGCGTTCGCACAAGTCGGACTCAATTCCGTGCGTAAACTCACGCCACCGATCATTCCCAGCATATGTACTTGTATTTACTCCTATCGTTTGAATTACACTGGAACTCAATCAGCAGCATTTCAAAATCTTCGATTTCCAACCAATCAAATTTAGACAAATTCAGTTTATCAAGTGATGTCATATGAGGATTCATAATGGCACGCGTGCCTTTGATTAGCGAGCCCTGTTCTAGATATTTAAGTTATGATGAATTGTAGTTGTTGCTGCGCTTTAAGAAAACGATGAAATAACTTAAATTCGAATTACATTCTGGTTGATAGTAGAATAAGTAGGTACTTATCAAATCGAGTCTTGAGGTTCATACGTTGGTGGACGCGATTGAATTATAAGTAACAGAAAATTAATGATAAGTCCCTAATTCTAACACTTCAGCATGCTATCCGCGTCTCGGCTGTGATTGAATTCAATGGCTACATTCTTAGTCTACGCAACGCTGGACAATCAACCAGAATATGCTCGACGGCTCTTCAACCTCGAGGCAAAAACGACATTGCGCCTCCGCACACATCCACACGCAGCAGCAATAGATACATTGCCACAAACATTTAAAGAACTTACGCGGCAAGTAGTTCTAAGGAAACAAACACACAACATCCACCATACACAGGACACCAGCAACATCCACGTCAGCGCGCAAACATACACCACTTGAGAAATTGTCGGCGGAAGTCCATATAAGTGCTCACCAGAGTCCCGTCTTGGCTAAGATCGCTACCTTCATGCGCATACCCCATCGATGCCAACACAGCAACACAAAAATAAGCACCCAATCAGCTGGTCCAGGTTTAAAGCGCAGGTCCGGGCAACGACCGCGATTCCATATATATACATATGTGCTTACGGTGGAGCAAACGTACCTACATATGTACATATCGGTGTAAATAAGTACATAGGGCAACAAATGTAGCAGAGTGGAACGCCAGAGTATGGAAGCACTAGAAAGTGGACGCTAATTAGAGCAGTGGAACGAATTGACCACTCTCAGCGGAAGCAGGGATTCAATGCTGACGACACCAGAGACGCCAAACATTTCCAGCGTCGAGGTCAGCCATCAACACCGCCAGGAGCAGAGCGGCTGGCATGTGATAGGCCAGGGTTTCCTTCACGGAAGACTTTAATTTTTGTTTATCAATATGTTTTTTAAGCTCAACCCGTACTAGTTTTAAGTATATTATACATTAGACTGCATCACCAAAAAAAGTTGCGGTTTTTCCGCCAAAGATTGATTTACGAAAAACTTGAATAACTGGGCCAAAACTATTCTGATTTAGACTTGCGGGATCTCAGTAGAAAGGTATTTTCACACTGTTTTTTTTTATTTCTGTCCAAAAACGTCATACGGGTCCCAATTTTATTTTTATCAAATACCAACACATCTTAATTCAACTTTGAAAGACGTTCGTTCATCCTACCTTTCTCTTTCATCCTTTGAATGAGTTTATTAGCAAATAAATAGAAAGGGTGAGAAATACCTTTCTAATGACACCCCTTAAGTCTAAATTGGAAGAGTTGAGGTTCAGTTATTCAAGTTTTTCTTATACCAATCTTTGAAAAAAGTTAAAAAACAGCATCAAAAATCTCATCATTACGATTCCGTTCGATTTTTTTTTTAAATATTTTTATGCAAATTTTTTTAGCTTAAACCGTTTTGTCATTTGAGGGAGTTTTTTCAAAAAAAATCTTTAAGAAACAATTTTTATTCATAAAAAACTCCATTTTTGGAGGTATTTTCAAATTGGTCGAGCTCACTTAAATCTTAATATTTTTCCGAAATATTTTGGTGGGCGTCTAAAAACAGTGGCCGACCCAGGTAGGGGAAATTGGGGAGTTACAAATTAAGCGACGCGTCCGGGGCTAAACTAAATATTTTTATACAAATTTTTTTAGCTTAAACCGTTTTGTCAATTGAGGGAGTTTTTTCAAAAAAATCTTTAAGAAACAATTTTTATTCATAAAAAACTCCATTTTTGGAGGTATTTTCAAATTGGTCCAGCTCACTTATATCTTAATATTTTTCCGAAATATTTTGGTGGGCGTCTAAAAACAGTGGCGGACCCAGGTAGGGGAAATTGGGGAATTGGGGAGTTACCAATTCAGCGACGCGTTCGGCTTAACTGCCGCAGTGTTCAGATAAAATGTCAGCAGCTCCGCTCGTTGGGCGTGGATCACTGTGCTTTAACTGTTTGGGCCCTGGGCATACGGTCCGCGAGTGCAGCTCCGGCCTTTGCCATATATGTAAGCAAAAACATAATACAATGCTTTGCAAAACCGCTCCATTGGAGAAATCATCGTGCATACCCAACAGCGGTCAACGTACCCCAGCCGGAACTAGCCACTGTCGACCACATTAGATTGCAAGACCGGACCACAAGTTCTACCACGAATTGATGCAGTGCAGACTCTACTGGCACAATCAGATGACATCGTGCTGTTAGCCACCGCTATCGCTCCCATCTTGGACGGGTGTGGAGAAGAGTGCAAATGTCGCATACTCTGCGACATGGGTTCACAGGTGAGCTTTGTTACTGAATCTTTGTTTAATGAGCTAAATTCCCTAGAAAACGAAAGGAACTGGTAATAGAAGGTATAGGCGCTCAAGGCAAGGTGGCTTCGCGTGGTCAGGATTTTTACGCATAGCAACGGCTGGCCGATCTTGGTGTAGGTAGGCATTTCATAGCTCCGGTGTCCCCCCATCATGGCGGGCTTTGGGAGGCCGCTGTCCGATCGGCAAAGAAACATCAGCACCGAGTCGTCGGCAATCAGTCCATAATATTTCATCATCTTAACACACTGTTCGTACGCATCGAAGCGTGTCTTAACTCCAGGCCCATCGTCGCCATTCATGATGCTCCTGATGGAGGTACTGCGTTATCACCGGGCGATTTTCTCATAGGCGATTGCTTTCACCAGCGCCTTCAACGTATGTTCCAGCATTTTTGGCTGGGATAAGGAGTATTTGACCCAGCTCCAGGCTCGGGCCAAATTGACTCGACCGGTCCCGAATCTTCGAGTGGGTGATATCGTAGCCATCCAGCAGGAACATCTCCCACCGGCACGTTGGCGTATCGGCCGAATCGTCGAAGTTCATCCGGGGAGCGACAGCCTCGTACGTGTGGTTACGGTCGAATACTGGTCCGATAGACTCTCAGCGAACAACCTCTACACTAAAGACCGCTGCCAACGAGTGTGCAGAATCATCGAAGCCGGCGAAGATATCCTGGACCCTAAGGATCCAGCCGGGAGGATGTTTGAGACTTGTTCAACATAGAGTCGGGCAACCCTGGCGATACCCTGACTGTTCCGATAAGTTCATCGATTTTACTCTAACTTTTCTGACAACGACACATCCCTTTTTGCTATTCTTGGATTTTGCTTTTTCACTAGCAACGAGTACAACCGAATAAAAATTCTGAGTAAAGTAACGCTACTGCCTTTTATTTCGCGAACACAGACTTTTCTTCCACGTGATCTATTTTCATTTCAAAATATTATTGCAAACATTTTAAAGAATTTCAAACCTCTCTTACAGATCTAAATGATAGTGACGCTTCTTCAATATTGAAGGCGAAAAAGCAATAGCTTCAAATTCGATTGAAGCACGGTTAGCCTATATCAATACAAACTACAGCTTCTTGTCGGAAATAATGAGGCGTATTCTTGTATTCGTACGAATCGAAAATCTTGAAATTTTCCTTTCATTTTCTATAAAAAAATTTCAAATTTTCGATTCGTACGAAAACAAGAATACGCCCCAATAACTAAATTGGAAGGAAAAAAATCATTGGCTGAACAAGTGCATCTTGTGGAGACTGCTGCTACTACTATTCAAGTTGTCTACGGCGAACTTGGGCAAAATATCAACGAAAAATTGGATACCATTGCACAAAAAATAAGGAGTTTAAGGAACTTAAGGGGATATCTAGTGTGTTGAGTAGCGAAATGGTTGAAAGTTACAGCTGCTAATCAGGGATCACACGACTTGTACATTTGTACATTTTGGCAGTTACAGATAGTCCGGGAGCTAGCGACAGTTTTTAGTGACTTATTTTATCGTCGATAAAAGTATGATAAGATTTTCAATATAATCACGTAAATCACGAAAACCAACCACTTACACCCAGATAGCGGGACAACGCCTTCCTAGAGCATTATCATTGTGTAATAAAAAAATAATAAAATAACCTTATTTTATCGTCGTTGAGCTTTTGTCTGGTTATCAATTAACATTGGACGATGTCAAAAATTTATCACTTACACTTATTTAGCGGTACAATGTACCGCTTAAAAGCGCGCAAAAATGTCAAAATTTTGGCGAAAATCGAATTAAGACATCGAATTTTAAATTTATCATGGACATAGAGTAACGTATTATACATGTAAAAATAATGTGCTTACATCGCATCCGCGGGACAAACCTATTGTAAGTGATCGGCAAAGTCGCCGCCGCACAGTGTTTCCCTTCTATATCAAATGTGGGGCAAAATAGAAGTTTGGATGGATTTAAATGAAAAGTTAGTAAAATTGAGGACGTTAAATTCAAAAATGCAATTTGTTTTTGGATAACTTTCATACTTTTACTGTAAATTGGGTTTGAAGTTGACAATTTGGGTTCTTGTGGCATTTACATACTAGGTATGTACATATAGTTCGTTCTATTTTCAGCAGTAAGGTGTCAAATGACAGGGCTTGGCCTGAAGCTGTGCAATAAAGTTTTAGTTTTTTGTAAAGGCTTGCAACCCGTTACAAATTTTATTAAAATTATTTAATAAGTTAAATGAATTAGATATTACAATATGGGTATCCAATGAAATGGTTTTGAAAATGCTTTACTTCTAAACGACACATAGAAGGGTTGCCACCTGTTTAAAAAATCAAATTCACTTTAATTAAGGGAACAGGGCAACGGAAATATGTACATATACCAATATGGGTTTCAGACAAAAAAAAATTGGGCATATTTAGCAAGAAATAAATGAAGAGTTAAAACATTCCTGAGTTAATTTAAGAGTCCAGTAATTTAAAAGAATGTAATCAGAACAAATCACTGATTGACAAAGTATGTATNATTTAGCAAGAAATAAGTGAAGAGTAAAAACATTCCTGAGTTAATTTAAGAGTCCAGTAATTTAAAAGAATGTAATCAGAACAAATCACTGATTGACAAAGTATGTATTTGTAATAAAATAACAAATACGGTGTCGTAAACCTTCGGTATGAAACAGTTATTATTTTTGTTTAACTAAATTGGCCTTTACAAACAAGTGGCAGCCCTCTTCGTAATATTTGCAAGCTAAAACCTTCTTAAACCTCTTTCGTCTGACTCTCATATGGTGATACCTATCTATTTCAATAGCCTTATTCCTTTAATTCAAATNTTAAATGGTATATAAAATAGTATTTTTAAATATGTTTATTTTTTTAATATATTTTCCAAATTACAAGTCCATAGAAGCAGTTTGTTCGCAATGTCTACTATATATTTAAGAATGAAACAATTAAATTAATGCAGACTAAATTATGTTCCAACTGCCAGGTCGTATAAAGATAGTGCATCTGCATGGATGAAAACTGGTATAATGTTGAATCGCTATGCCACAATCGCCACCAACAACTGTCGCTTTTCCCTCGTCAACGACCGGACCAAATAATAACTTAACGCGACAGACAAAGCAACGCTCCTACGTCTTGGACCATATTCGCCAATGTTGAATCCAATTGAGAATATTTGGTCTAAAATTAAAACGTATGTTAAGACAAATATTGGCATTCCAGCTACATTTGGTCCGGGCGTTGTCGAGCAAAGGCTCTCGTACTTGGAGCAACTTATTGACGAGGCAAAAGCGACAGTTGTTGGTGGAGATTGTGGCAGAGCCATTCAACATTCTACCACTTTTCACCCAGATGCACTATCTTTATTCGATATGCCAGCTGGTACATAATTTAAAACTGCATTAATAAATTAATTGTTTCATTCTTAAATGTATAGACATTGCGAACAAACTAATTTACTTGTAATTTGAAAAATATATTAAAAACTAAATATGTTTAAAATCACTGTAATATATATACTATTTAAATAATTACAATGTGTACGAATTTTCGTCTTCTGAAGTACATTTTACGACTTCTGAAGTACAATTTACGGTTTCTGAAGTACAATTTACGGTTTCTGAAGTACAATTGACTAATCTGAAGTACATTTTACGGTTTCCGAAGTACAATTGACTATTCTGAAGAACATTTTACGGTTTCTGAAGTACAATTGACTATTCTGAAGTACAGTTGACTGTTCTGAAATACATTTTACGGTTTCTGAAGTACAATTGACTATTCTGAAGTACATTTTACAGTTTCTGAAATACATTTGACGCTTTCTGAAGTACTCTTGGAAAAGGTGTAGACGTGGGAGGCTTATGTGCTCTCATTAAAAGATAGTTAAAAAAACAATTTCTTTAAAAGGTCTGCAATTGGAAAATTTAGCCAAATACGTGTGTGCTCCATTGCACAATATACTATTGAACCATGATCCTCCTGCACCACTTTTTATTTGTTATTTAAAAAGTTACAGAGCGAAAAATAAGTAAGACAAATTCCAAAAACAACAATATATATTATACCCCAAGGCATTTATTGTCCATCTCATCAAATAAGCACCGTCCGTTCGATTTTCGAAAATGAGGTGTCAAATGAAAGGCTTTAGATGCTAGGACTTACCGTTGATTTTTGAAAATTTATTTTATATTTATATTTTTTTATATGAAAAAACGCGGAGCACCCTCAACAAAAAAAAAAATGCCAAAAATTAGCGGTAAGTCCAAGATACTTAAAATTTGCCCTGTACTTTACTAAAATATGATAGGCTGCAAAACTGAATACCAAAATTTTGTCTAAAGACGCTGGTCAAGAAGTTAGAAATTTTCGTCAAACTTTGAAGAATTTTCATAATTTTTGCACAAAGTCTGAAACTTGAATTTATATTGTGTTTGTTAAGTAATCAGCTATATTTTCATAAAGAAATGATAAACGTTAAATAAACTAAAGAAAAACAGCCGAAACTTACTAAAATGTCGCCCCAGTTTTTATTTGGTTCAATCTATGTGTATCTCGTTAAACGATTTATAAATTTGCACTAATTTCAGTGCAATAATTGACCTTGGCATATAAAAGCTACATGTTGAAAATTTCCAAAATCGGACTAAAATTACACCCACTTTCCACTTCAAAAAAAAAAGTAAAAAAACGTTAAAAACATATGGTGCATTGCTTTAAAACATTGCACCACGTTGGATTTTGTATCCCAGCAGCTGAAGAAACGCATACAAAAAATTTCAGATTTGTGCACGCGACTTAAAAAAAAATTATTTTCACTAGTAAATTCGAAGTTTCTGAGAATTGCCCATAAATTGTATGAATTTTGGAAATAAAGTTTAAATTCGTAGTCAGTGACTCCGAGAGTTCTTAGGAATCAAGTTTCATTACAATCTATAATTATTTTAAAAAAGTCATCGGTCATATTGGATCCCCAATTTTGAATTTTGAAAATTTAATATCAGCTTCGAAATCACCGACGACGAATGTCCCTGGATACCAGGTTTCAAACCATCAATAATTTTTAAAAAAAAAAAGCCCACGATATTTGATCCGCCATTTTGAATTTTGAAAAATTTAACACATATTTCGGAACCAGCGATAACGAAAACCCCTAGATACCAACTTCCATTGAAATCTGTCAAATACATATTGAGTAAACATTTCTTTCGTGCTATATTCTCGATTCGTCCCTATGTGCGGCGGCGACTTTGCCGATCACTTACAATAGGTTTGTCCCGCGGATGCGATGTAAGCACATTATTTTTACATGTGCAATACGTTACTCTATGTCCATGATAAATTTAAACTGCCATGCCATAGGTCGATTTTCGCCAAAATTTAGACATTTTTGCGCGCTTGTAAGCGGTACATTGTCCCGCTAAATAAGTGTAAGTGATCAATTTTTGACATCGTCCAATGTTAATTGATAACTATACAAAAGCCCAACGACGATAAAATAAGGTTATTTTTTAATTTTTTTATTACACAATGTGAAACATCCTGACACCAAAAGGTCCCACGGTGCGATGTAAGTGTTGTTTTTTAATCTACAGCAGTAAATTTAAGTCCCCGATATGTTGTCTTTGACGATATAATCGGCACATTTTTACTGTCGCTAGCTCCTGGACTAAGATTGATGTTGTCTGGAATTGTTTTATTGAGCTGAACTCAAATTTCTAAACAACAATACTATTTGACTGCCAAAAAGTATAAATCTGTACAAATGTACAAATCGTATGATGAATTTTTTACTTTTTACTTTAAGTGCTTAATTGTGTTTAATACATACTTTAAAATTTTAGATATGGGCAAATCCTAGCGTTGCGGACGTTACGTTCAGACGTTTCTTTTAACGTTTTTGCCTTCAAAAATATTATAAGCTAACATTTTTTTGTGATATAAGTTGAGGTTTATTATGAGAACAAAATAATGGAAATTCGAACTTGAGTTAAGTGGTGCCGGATTGTGGGTAATTTCCTATTTGAGGAATATTTTGCAAGCAAAGTTATTAAAATGGAAAAAAGGGACATTTCAAATAAAAAATGGATTTTGATTTACCACAAAAATGATGCGGAGTAAAATTATGTATACCTAAGTATTAAAAATTATCTGGACAATTTTGAAATTTTTCTGACGTTAACCAATTCAAGTGCTGAGTAAGAAAAATATTTTCAATTGTAACTGGCGTGTAATGTTTGTGTGTAACTGTTACTTTTGAATCACAAAAAGTCAAGTGCTTCAACCTTAAAATCACCAAGAATCGTATTCGCTTAGACAATGCAAATAATTTGTAACTGTGATAGTTCTAAGAATTGTCAGTAAGTATTCAACAATAATAAAACACCAATGTACATATCTGTGTTCGTATGGAGAAGTAGCTTCCCAACAAGCAAAATAAACTTAAAGAAATTTTTTTTTAAGTTTTCAATTATAAACACTAAGCTTACAAAAGGTTGATTTTTTGTTTATAAAACGCTTGAAAGTAAGCGTAATATAATCGAAAAGGAAAATTGGTTATAAGCGTAGAAATATAAACTTGTAATAAATGTTCAAAAGAAAGCTTTTTGTAAGCGTAAAAGTGTAAACTTATAATAAAGGTTCAAAAAAAAGTTGTTTATAAGCGTATGAATATAAGCTTTTTATAAACATTTTTATAACCCTTTATTTAAAGATATTTCATTAAAAACTCATACATAGATTGCTTAACATCTAGAAACTAAACGAAATGCGAATTTTCGGCGGACTCATCTACAGTTGCGATAATATAAATAGGGAATAGACATTTTAGCATACAAATTCACGATAACACACAAAAATTAAGCATAAAAAAGTTAATTATTACATCTTGTTGCGTGCTTTCAATTACATGCGGTTATTGGCAAATTGGAAAAACGACATCGATGTAGCTATATATTCCGCTTCATCGCCGCCATTCTCATTGATGAACTTTTCTGAAAAAAAATTGAATACATTTTTAATTGAATGTTAAACTAAGAAAGGACAAGGAGAACTCATCATTTGAAGACTCGAATGCTCCACCGATTAGCGCAGCGGGTCCTGGATAGGAGTTTTTTTACCGCATCGGATTTATTTAAATGTTCTTTTAATAATATATTTTAAAAAACGTAAACACGTCACTTACGATTGAAAAAATGTTATATTTACTACTTCATGTCGTTGGCATTTGCATTTCATTTATAAGTATAAGTTATTTATAAACATTCGCTCTCAAAACTTATTAAAAGTTTATTTGAAAAAAGTTTTAATAAGCTTAATATTAAAAATGCTTATTTAACGCTTATTATAGCAAACTTACTTTAAGTTATTTTTAACAACATTTACTGAAATGCTTGTTGGGTTATGGCGAAAGGCAGGCTTTAGTATAATGCGGCATTCCCTTTATTCTTTAAACGACAAGAATTTGTTTGAAGAGACTTAATAAGAATATTGACTTGCTGGTATCGGAACTATTTCTTGCATGTTTATTTGCGAAAATTTGTTCACCGGCCCAGCGCCAGTCAGTCATTCGCAATCGTATGCTGCGAATGCCGATTTTACTAAAATCAGCCTCTCGACTACATAAGCTACTTTTCCATACGAACACAGATATATATGCACATATTACCTTAATATAGAAAGAATGTCGTAGATGTTTTTAAATTCTTGTAGGCCTTTATTGCGTAATCTACCGACTTTTACGACTGAAATATATGTTTTGAATCCTTTGGGAATTTTGTGGGATAAATTTTTAAGATGTGGGTAACTGAGGGATTTTTTCACGATTTTCGTGGGTAATTTAGCAGAGAATGTCTGGCATCACTGTTTGAGTTAATGTCGGTGTATTTGCCTTTGAAATTTATGTTCGGACGTTACTGGAAAAGGAAGATAGTTTGATATGACCATCAAAGTCAACCGATTTGCGCAAATTGTCATGCATGGAAGAACACAGTCTACAAAACTACTTTGAAGAGAAAATAATGAAGTTTACGAACTGTGTTATAAAATCAAACTACAGGTTGGATTAACTTTGAAACAATTGTATATGTGCGTGTGGGACGTTACGTTACGGACGTTACTCTTTTTTCCGTTGGAAACATTGATTTATTTAAAGCGATTTTGTTGTCTTTTATTAAAAGATATAGTGCTTAAAACCAATGCTATTTAGAGCTTTGTTTCAAGAAGTAAGAGGGATTTCTCAAATAAATTAGGAAAGAAATATGAAATATGAATATGTTGTACTATGCCTGTTTTGACACTCGGAGGTTTGCCATTCCCTGCCGAGGGGCGACCGCTGTTATGAAAAAACCTTTTTTCTACTTCTTTTGCGATGTTGCTTGAACCAGGCCCTGCGGAGTAGAAGCGCGGACTGCTTACCACTACACCATAGCGGCCGCTGTTTTGCATGGCAGATACATATATACTCGGAGGTTTGCCATTTTCTGCCGAGGGGCGACCGCTATTAGAAAAAAACTTTTTTTTTCTTGATTATGGATTGAACCGGGTTTGAACTCAGGCTCTTGCGGAATGGTAGCGCGCACTGCTAACCACTACAACACAGCGGCCGCCACACAATTTTTTTTAGTTGAATGTGTTTGGCTTTTTTCTATGTAAAGTACATATCAACGGCTGAGTAGAAGATCGACAAATCTCGGCAGCCAGTTCGAAAACGCCCTATCTAAGAAAACTTTTCTCAGAATTTGGCTCAAAAACGGCCTATTTGAACAGAAAACATTTTGAAAATATATATGTTGCTGTAGGGCTTTTTTGAATCGGCAGCCGACTTGAACTTCATTCTACCAGAATTAAATTAAATATAAAACTGCATACCAAAATTCTAAAGATTCTGATTAAAAACATTGAAATTTCAGTGTAAATTTGCAGAATTTTTATATTTTTTGTTTAGAGTTTGAAGCATTAATTTGTATGGTGTTCGTTTTATAACGCGCTAGACTTAAAAAAGAAAATAATAAATATTAAATAAACAAAAGAAAAATAGTCAAAACTGTTCAAACCATCGCACTACTATCATTTCTTGGACCACTGTACATACATATGTACATATGTATGTATTGAGTTATGCATATTATTTGTAGGTATTTGGAAAACATGAGTATAGCTTAGCACCGCAGTACGGAAATGAACTTGAAATTTCCAGTGTCGTCAACATGATACTGTCCGTTAAGACGTTTATGAATGTCATTTTTTTTACAATAATTATTGTTCAGAAAACAGTTGACACCACCGGCAATGTGGTGAATGTCATTTGTTTCACAATATTAATTGTTCACAAGGAAGTTGACACTACAGGCAAGTATACATTAGGGATGTCAATTCCGGGATCCCGGGATTTCAGGATCCCGGTCTTTTTTAAGTCCCGAATATCCCGGGATTAGTCGATTTAAATCCCGGGATTGCTGGAAACAATTTTTTTGTTAGCCAATTAAATTTTTATGGCAAATATCCCCTCTCAAGGGCAAATTAAGAATTTTTTGCAACCCTTAATGCTATAATTTCTTTAAGATCGCATTACCATCAAAAGAAGGAATAATTTTGCTTCGCTCGAAATGGAATAGGTGATGCACTTATATATTTATTGTTTACTTAAATGTGTTAACTTTTTTATTATTACTTAAATATACTGATAATATCTTAAATTGATCTCAAACAGTGATTAAAAAAATTGTATATTGTTACATAGGCAGTTACTGCTGTACCAAATACAGTCACTTACAAAAATATTTTGCATAAATTTTTTTGCAATATTCAAAATATTTTTCATGGTATTATTTTGTTAATTAAAAACAAGTAAGAGCAGCGCTATGCCGAAGACTTCATACCTTTCATGAACATCTGCAAATTTTACTTTGACAGATTACTGCTTTTGAATACATGTGCATACATCGATAGAGGAGTTACATACTTATATAAAAAATCGCATCTAAACAATCAGAGGTATGGAAGATATACTTTATATGACACCAATCTAAGTGATTTTCACCGCTATGTGATCGGTATGTAAACCGGTAACACAATTTATTGGGTTTAGTTTCGTACATAAAGGAGATATATGGCAAAAACTGGTATCTTAACAATCAGTGCTATAGGAGATAAAGCTTATACAGCATAGATTTTGACGATTTTCTCAGTAGACTTTGTATTATTATTTATAAAATACATATCTTACGAAATTTATCGGTTTTAGCTGTTCAAATAAAGGAGTTTTACAGTAAAATCCCATATCTGAACAATCAGATGTATGCAAGATATATGTTGTAGTCATCCGATCCTTGTTATTTTCACTGTAAGTATTCTGTTAATAATGAGTGAAAATGGTGCGAAATTTCATGTTCCTAGCTGCATAAATGGAGGAGTTATGATAAAAGACCACATATCTGAACAATCAGTTGTATGGGGGCTGCAGGTTATAGTGACCCGATCTTTGTTATTTTCGCTGTAAATCTTCTGTTGATAATGAGTGAAAACAGTGCGAAATTTCATGGTCCTAGCTACATAAATGGATGAATTATAACGAAAAATCTCATATCTGAACAATCAGTTGTATGGGAGCTATAGGTTATAGTTACCCGATCTTTTTAATTTTCACTGTAAGTTTTCTGTTGATAATTATTGAAAACAGTGCGATCATGTTCCTATCTATATAAATGGAGGAGTTATAACGAAAAATTTTATATCTGAACAATCAGTTGTATGGGAGCTATAGGTTATAGTGACCCGATCTTTGTAATTTTCACTGTAAATATTCTGTTGATAATGGGTGCAAGTATTGCAAAATGTTNGATTCTTCCGGTTCCGACAAATGATTAATACATTATAAAAATACACCCACCTACCAAATTTGATCCGGATATCTCGAAAACTGAGAGACTAGATTGCATACAAACAGACAGACAGACGGACAGACGGACATGGCTAAATCAACTCAGCTCGACGTTCTGATCATATAAGTATACATTTTCATGGGTCTATCTGTTTTTGTTCTGGTACTTACAAACATCGGACCAAATTTATAATACCATTTCATGCTCATGAAAGGTATAAAAATATATAGCTCATTTTACAACAAAAATCATGTAAATCAAAATTTCACACTTTAGGGAACGTTGGTTTAAGTTCACCAAATTATCATAAAAATATCAAACTTTTAAATCATAATTTTTACAAAAAATTCTATTATGCAGTTTTATAGCCCATTCAATTTAATACAATAAAGTCAATTTTAAAGTTGCTAAAAACTCCCTTGATTTTTGATTTTTTTTTACTGACGATGTTGGGCATTTTCTTCCTTATAACGAATTTTTTTGTAGCAAAAAAAAATATAAAATGTCAACGGGATGTTTTCGCAACTTCAAAGTTGCTCATGCATATATATTTTTTTTAATTAACGAAAAAAAATACCATGAAAAATATTCTGAATATTGCAAAAAAAAATCTATGCAAAATATTTCTGTGAGTGACCGTATATGCATTTGTACTTGTAGTACAAAAACTATGTTATAAATTAATGAGGATATGTATCTACATACATACATATATGTGGGATTTCTCTGTGCTGTTGAAATAAAACGATTAGTTAGCTTTTAAAACATTTAATGTTCACATTTCTTTACATTTACACATTAGCTTTACTTAAAAGTTCACATTCAATTTATTTCGCGGTGGTGGGTTTTTGCCGTCCGTCTACTTCCGTGGTTAACGCCAATCTAATCTTTTTAAAATCCTATTCTTCGTTCGCTGTCGTTTTCTGTGTTGCTGTGTCGCCTCGTTTAGGGCTGAATTTTTGTGTCTGATCAGCGTTGTGTTAAGTAGGTCCTGTCGTACTGTGTTAACTAAGCCCTATCGTTTCCCATCCTGATCGCTAGATGTCACTGTCCCACATCTTCCGTCCTGATCGCTAGATGTCACCGTCCCACATCCGGCCATCCTGAGCCATTGTTCGGCCCGGACTATGGATCCCAATGTTTCATATATTCCGCCACTGATGAGGTGCGTCTCGGACCCTCGTGGTCACCAACCTTTTCCACCTCATACCGTCCACGCCTCATAACTTTTACTATCTTGTACGGACCTAAATACTTGGGTTTGAGCTTTAGGCCGGCTCCAAACTGAGTACGCTTAATGGCTACCAGTTGGTCTACCCTGTACTGACTATCTTCCTTGCGTTTTGAGTTGAAATTTTTCCTATTCTCCTGCTGTATTTTCTCTATATTCAGTCTTGATTCTTTGCGAACCTCCTCGCGTGCAAAATCTATTTCCTCTACGTTTAACTCATCTAACAAATCTTTAATTTGTGGCATATCCGGAACCCTCATCTCTAAACCCGTCAAGATTCTGAATGGAGAGAATTTAGTACTTCTCGGAGGGGTGCTGTTTATAGCCTGCTGCACTCGTTCTACGTGCTTATACCAACAATTCGGGTCCTCATAGCAGAGTTTAGTTAGCATGGGCACGATGATCTTATGGATCCTCTCGACCTCACCATTTCCGCGCGGCACGCCTGTAGCGATCAGCAAATGCTGTATTCTCTCGCCCTCGCAATACTCTTTGAACAAATGAGAAGTAAACGCAGTAC
Organism: Rhagoletis zephyria; assembly: GCF_001687245.7. NCBI lineage: Eukaryota > Metazoa > Arthropoda > Insecta > Diptera > Tephritidae > Rhagoletis > Rhagoletis zephyria. The sequence continues at coordinate 37,895 of NW_016161609.1, forward strand.
CCCTGTCGGAAATAATACGCTTTGGATTTCCAAAAACTGGGGATAGTCTTTTGAGGCATTCGACTACAAAATCTGATGCAGTATTCTTAGAAGGATAGAGCCAGGTAAACTTCGAAAAGGCGTCAACTACTACTAGGATGTGGTTATATTTCTTCTTGGTTAACTCCATCGGCCCTACATGGTCCAGATGATATGTTCCTAGTGGCTGATCCTCTTTGTTGATGGGAGACAAGAGCCCTTCCTTCTTTCCCTCTTTAGCTTGGGCAACTATACATTTTATACATGACCTAACCACTCGAGCTACTTTCGCGGGTAGCCGCGGGATAAAAAACATTTTTTCAACTGCCTCTTGGGTCCTCTTAATGGAGAAATGACCTTGGTTGTGCGCCGTTCTAATTATCTCGTCTTCCATTTTTTCAGGGACGACCACTAACTCCACATCAGGATCCTTGTATAGAATATCGTTTTTTAAATAAAAATCTTCATAACCACTATTTTCTAAAACCGCCCGTACTGCTCTCACCCAATCATCGTCCATCTGCGCTAGCTTCAACCTGTGACTCAAAGAATCTTCTAAAATCAGACAGGAAACCCTGCTTAGCGCATCGACATGCCGCATTCTACTTCCGCTTCTATGTTCGATGGAATAATTGAAGTCTTCTAAATATAGGGCCCAACGTGACACCCTTAATGGATCGTCACGCTTCTTTAACGTCATGGTAAAGGCATTGCAGTCGGTTATGATCTTAAACTTAATCCCTATCAGGTAGATTCTCCATTTCTTAAGCGCTTCTATGATGGCTAAAACTTCCAGCTCGTACGAGTGGAGCTTCTCTTCGAAGGGTTTGGTCTTCCGGCTCATGAATTGCACCGGGTGGAACTCCCTATCGTCGAAGTCTCGCTGCAGCAAAACGGCGTCGGTATGCACCTCCGTGACTGCTTTGGGATTGTAAAGCTTCAATACTGGGGCACTACCTAATGCAGCTTTAAGCTGCTGGAACGCTGCCAATTCTACGTCGCCTATTGAAAATTTCACATCTTTCCGCAATACACCCGACAGTGGTTTTGCTATAACAGCGTAGGACTCGATAAATCTCCTAAAATAGGAAGTCAACCCCAGAAAACGCTGTAAACCCTTCTTAGAGGATGGGACTGGAAATCTTTTCACTGCCATCGTTTTCAACTCCGATGGTTTAATAATACCATCTTCGATCGTGTAACCTAAAAAATCAATACGACGCTTAAGCAGTTGGCACTTGGACCAGTTAACTGTTAACCCTCGGCTCGCTGCCACTTCCAATACCGCTTTTAGCCTTAACAAACTCTCTTCTTCGTCTTTTGCTGGTATGACTAAATCATCCATATACGCAACTACTACCCCAGCTTCTATCAACTCACGCAAGACTGCTGGAACTCGAACTGTCCATTGTGCGTCACGAAGGATGTGTACTTCCTTGAATTCTCTTCCATTGGTACATGGAAAAATCCATTGGACAAATCAAGAGTTGTGAAAACTTTAGCTCCCTGCAGCCGCTCTAACACGTCGTCAATCAATGGCATTGGGAAATTATCCCTTACTATCTTTGCATTCAGCAACCGGTAATAGCAACATAATCTCTTACTTCCATCTCTTTTTGAAACTAAAACAATAGGGGAAGCATATTCCGAGGTGCTGCGTTGGATGATGCCTTCAGCTAACCATACGGAAATCTGCTCCTCCACTACGCGTTTGTCCTCGTTCGACAATCTTCTGGGTCTGTGAAATACTGGTATTTCGTCGGTTAGGAGAACTTTCATCTCAACGGATGATTTCGCATTCCTAACGGGATTATAATTTTCGATAAGCGCCCTAATCTCTAACCCCATACTTTTATTGAGGTGTGACAAATCGACTGAGAACTCTTCTTCGACTGTAGAAATCGCGCAGAGGGTCTCGAACTCCTATTTTAGCTCCGAGACCTCTTCGACGATTTCGCTTTTCTTAGCCATGTTATCTTCGACTACTCGTTGCCTACCTTTGATATCTACGCTGCTGTCTGAAACATGCAAATCTACGGATTTGAGTATATTGTTACCTAGCACAACACGATAACGCAAGTCTCTTTCGCGCACCACGTGAAACGTTATTTTGACCGTTTCGGAATCGAGTTCGACATCGCATGTGAAGCCACCTATCGTCGTAAGCGTACCAGTACCTATACCAAATAGTTGACGTGTTTCATTGGAGAGCTCGAATTCACCCAGTACCATCAAAACGTCATACCTTATCAGACACAGGTCACAACCAGTGTCGATAAGAGCCGCAAACTTGAAACCACCTATACCAACGTCCTTGAAAATTAAGCCACTACCGACTGCGTCCGTTCCTACTTCACCGGCCATGCCAGCACCCTTAAGTCCAGCATTTGCGCTTTGCTTCGGTGTATTACATTTCGACGCAATATGGCCCAACTTCCCGCATTTAAAGCACGTTACTGCCTTCTGAGGGCAGTCTCGCAATAAATGTTTCTCATCTCCGCACCTGAAGCAGTGTTTACTTGGCTCTTTTCTTTGACTCGGAGCAGGGTATATATTATGGCCACCATTCGTGGTGACAGGCTTAGCACTCGACTTGATTTTTTCGTATATGGTTATTTGCTCTTTCAACTCTCTTAGATTTCTTGCTTGGTACAGATTTGCCTTATTGGGCTTTGAATCTGGCAAGCCTTCGATAAAATATCCGATGAGACTAACCTCATCTAGATTGACTTGTTTCCCTAGCTCCATTAAACTATAGAGATATTCCTTGTAGTCTTCTCCCTGGCGCTTACGTCTATTACGCAGCAACCGATGTACCTCGCTCGCCGGAAGTGTCGACCCAAATTCATCTTTAAGTGCCTTCTTTAATGAATCCCACCCATGTATACCGCTCTGGCTGCGTACAAATATTTTAGCCGCGCCTACCAATAATTGTTTAGCGTATATAAATTTATGTAACGCGTTCCATTGCACGACTTCCGCGTTTTCCTCAAAACTTTCCAACCATTTTTCGACAGTTGGCTGACCTGACCCCGAAAATGAACACATCGAGTCCTGACCGTCACGAAGGCTAAAAGGTGTTCTGGCCACCTCAAGCACCCCACCAGCGACGGAGCGATTCGAAGATGCTGCCTCGAAGTCATTGTCGTCATCGTCATCGTCACTCACTTCTATTCCGAAATGTTCAATACTAATTTACGTCCCGCTGTAGGTAACCCCAAACCTGACAGCTTCTCTCTAAGTTCGCTAACTTTCAGGCCCAGTATTTCGTTTCGGTCCATTCTGTTTAACCGCACTTCACAAAATTTATGAAAATGTAAAATATTTAGAAATTTCAACTCGTAATATAATAAAATTAAATTGGTAAGTATTATAAAGTGAAAGATAAGTAAAATCAATATTTAGTATCTACTGTCTACAATATTTCTTATCTTTAAACGGCTTCCTCCTCGTTCAGCAGCAAACAGCTTCGATGATCAGCAACCAGCAACAACAATGTTCAGCAACTATCAGCAACGACAATGTTCAACGATTATCAGCAACAATGTTTAGCAACTATCAGCAAAATATTAGTATTGATACCGGAACTTATTGATATCTAATGTTGTTCGACAACCACCAACTCAGCAGTAAATAGGCGCTTCGCTTGTGCATACGTATACAGCAGCAACATTAATTATGGCAACATTCGTATTAGCACCGCCACAACTCTTAAAACATCTATTTGTTTGGCGACAACTTCAGCTTCGCAACAACTTTAGGATCGCAACTTTACAACTTTCTGCAACTTCGATTCTGCTTCGTAAGATTTGGTTCGCAACACCTTACAGCTTCTCAACAATTTGCTTCTCAACTTTATGACTTTGTTTCAACGGTCGACTTTATTTCGCAACACTTTAGGATCGCAACTTTACAACGTTCTGCAACTTCGATTCTGCTTCGTAAGATTTGGTTCACAACACCTTACAGCTTCTCAACAATTTGCTTCTCAACTTTATGACTTTGTTTCAACGGTCGACTTTATTTCAAATTTTATGTTTGTTTTTTGTTTATTGAAAATACTGATTCATCGCCTTAATAAATATGTAAATGAATTACAATAAATTGTACTTTTTTTTGTTATATCAATCTGATTTAATATACTATAATAGGATGATCACAGATGTGTTGCACTTTTGCCTGAATTTCGGGACAATCCCGGGATCCCGGGATTGTATTTTCAGATCCGAAAATCCCGGGATCGACAAAACCCCGAAAATTGACATCCCTAGTATACATACATACATACATAAGCAATTAAAGAAAAATATACCTTTCTTTGAAAAATGTTTTAAGTGTGTGTCATCACAAAGCTTGTAGAGTTAAGATCCAGATACTTTTATTATGAAAGTACACCAGCTGAAGTAATTAGAGCAGTTCTAAAGGTTTGACATTGCCTTGTTGGAAGTGTGTCTCTTAAACTTTTAAAAAGAACGAAGGACAGAAATTGAAAATAAATTTTACACTTTTTGATTACAACCATTTACAGCCACAGAAAAAACATGAACGAGACCATCCAATTCCCATGTGAAATCGATCGCTGAGTCCGAGAATCTACATATTTTTACCATCATGCAGTTTTCGAGATATCGCAACATAATGGCTTTCTATTGAAGGGTATGGATAATGATTAACCGATCAAACCGAATAATATATAATGATTAAGGGTAATTTTTCTTTCAAAAAAAACGTTTTGCAAATATTAGTAAAGATTGGAAAAAATATGAAAGATTGAAAATTTTGGATTTACATTGCAAAAAAATTTTTAGGAAAACGACCTTCTAAAAAGTTGTTTACTAGTTTTTTAAGAGTAGAAAAACATAAGCAAAAATTATAAGACATAAATTAAAAAAATCCACAAATAAAAGAAAAAGTTATTCGCCTAAGAATAAAAATACTAGTTTTTGCATTAACCCCATTTAAGTCAATTTTAACAAGTGCCCGTAGAATCCATTCTTGTGTTATGTATTATCAGTTGGTTTTCCAAGTAACATGTTTAGGGCCGGTTACTCAATGTCTGATTAACACTAATCGGAGGTTAAACATAGTTATCGATGTTACCGACTCCCTGTTGTATGGATGGAGTCGAAGACGTCGATGTTTAACCGCAGATTAGGGTTAACCGTCCCTTAGAGTTATAAGTGGGAACTACATATCGACGCCTCCAAACAATACCATGCTAAGTAACCTTATACCCGTGACAGACATGTAGTAACAATACCATCACAAAGTTATTATAGTATTCTGTTTACTAGGTGTAATGATAATTTAGTATTTCATTCCTGGTATTTCAAATATTTTTTATACAGCTCTTAATAAAGACACATATCGTTGGCTTAGTTCGCAAACGTGCTAAGTCCGCTTTTTATGTAAATCGAGATTTTGATGCAGTAAGATAGCATAACTGAAAAGACATCAATACCAAAAAAGAAAATTACCGTAATGTCGTTTTTACTTGTTGTTATGCATTGGTACACAAATATGCTAAGTCCAAAAAAATAAAAAATAAAATATATACACGTCTGTCCGTGTACACGATAACTCGAGATATTTCAACGAAATTTGGGTTGTAGGTTGCCCTTTATCCAAGGTAAGTTGGTGTTAAAAATGGGCGAACCGGAATGTAACCACGCCCATTTCCGATATAAAGGTATTTTCTAAAGATGCAAAAACTACGATATTTCAGTAAATATTGGATGCAAATTGTTCAAAATTAGTATGTGAAGTAGAATTTTTGTAAAAAATATTATTGTGTAATTTTTGGAAATGGGCGTGACCCCGCCCACCTATTATGAAATGCTGTGTCTCAGTAGCCCATTCACCAAACTCGGTACGAGCCTTATTTAGGGTCTAGCTAAGAAATCTGTTGAAAATCTAATTCACTTAAAATCGATGATCGCGATAACCACTCAGCAGAAAATTAGATTATGATAAATTTTTGGCTAATGGGCATGGCGCCGCCCACTTATGACCACAAATGTGTAACTCGGTAACCGATTTATCAATTTCTACCAAACTCGGTGCACTTAATAAACCTGGTACGGAAAAGCCATTCGTTGAAAATTATTCAAATCGGACCAAAATTACATTCGCTTCCCGTATATCTAACGGTAAATTTCAGAAATACGGCAACTCTGTAATTCTAATAACTGAAGACACTAATTTACTCCATGTTAATACTTACAGTAATCTCTTAACAATAAATAAGACTGCGTGACACCGCCCACTTTATGACTACAAGGTGTATTTCGGTAGCCACTTTAGCGATTTCTACTAAACGTGGTTCAATTATTTCATTGAGTTTAACTCAGGATATTATCGAAAACGTATGAAATCGGGAAAAAAGCCGCTGCTTACGACAGTATTTGATACCTGCGCCGGGTATATAAAGTTCAGTTTCGCCCAAACTTATACCTCTTTACTTGCTTTTAATTATTTTCTTTTATAGATGGTACATAAATTTACGACTTAAAATAGTTATTTTTGTTAATAGCAATGAAATAAAACTGTATTAGGTTATAATTCATTTTAAAACAATAAAATATATTTAAAATAAACAATTAAATCTTTTAACAATAAAAAATAATGGAAAAAAGGTTGATAGAAAATGTGCTAAGTCCACATTAAAAGAATAAAATCTTAAAGAGAAAATGTGGTAAGTCCAAAACGAGCCTATAAGTCTGCAACAGCTTTATTTTGAAATTGGCCGATTACACTGTGAGACAAATGGTAGGGGTCAGTGATCGGGAAGGGTTCAAACTACCGGGGAAAGTTATATCGGTAAAAAAGAAGTTGTACGTGTCCCGGCGTTTCGCGATATAACATTTCCCGTTGGTTTCATCCCATCCCGATTTTGACTGTCGCATAGTGTTATTGGTACTAAAACAAGACGAACTAAGGAATAAAACTGCATTTACAGATTAGAAAAATATTGACATCAAAAAAAGTTAGACGGTTTTTTGTCCCTCCTGAAAAATAAAAAAAAATTGACCTTGCACGTTTGCGAACTAAGCCAACGATATGTATGTATTTGCACCAGGAAGTTAAAGTTCTGTACAGTAAAGAATAAGGAGTAAGTTTTGCACTCATTTCATAAAATAATGCACAAGATTTCGCATACCAGCGCTTGGAAATGCTAATTTGCTTCTTATTCTGCTTATTCAAACTATTTTTTTATCACAAATAAAATTTTGTTTTCTATATTTTAAATTTTTTTAAACAAAATAACAATGTTGGGAATCGTTTTGCTTTCATTTCGACAACTCGTAGCTGTGTTTCATAGAATACCAGCCATATACTATGAAACTTTAGATGTTATTGTTATTAGATAAATACCATGCTGCTCACATAGTACTTTGCTGGTATTTCAAGACTCACATATGGTATTTGCTCGGTTCATAGTAACAATACTTGATGTCTGCCACAGGTATTAGACTTTTAGCCCAGTTATGCATACTTAGCGTTGCATGAGAGTTGTCACATAAGAATCTGTTAAATGAGCTTTGCGTGTAAGCGGTTACCCAACGCACTTCACATGTAGAATTCTGTTAGATTTTGATTTTTACGTAAAAATGGTATAGCAGTGCAAGTATGCATAACAGGGCTATTAGTCAGACTTAGCATAGTATGGTTTGGAGGCGTCGCACACTGGGGCCAAGCGTGCTCAAAACTCAAACTTAAAAAAAGGCTTCTTTTGGAAGAAGAGAAACGCAGGTTTATTCCCCAATAAATTCTACATTTGGAGGTTAGTTTTCAGCTTTCTATCGTTTTTCGGCTGGGAGATATGCTAGTCCAAACTTGACAAACTTGAATAACATTTGTTTTTTTTTCAAAACTGAGAAATTCAAATGTGCAGTTCAAATTGTTACTGTAAGAAAGTGGTATTATATTTCGTTTATTTGTTTTTTTCCGTTAAAATGAAGTTTATTTATTTTTGTGGTATATTATTTTGGTATCATGCGTTAAAAAAAAAAATATGTTTAAAAAAAACTAAACTAACCTATATTTATGCAAGTGTAATTTTCAAAATCATTTTTTTTTTAATGCGGAGAGCGCTTTTAAATTTTACAGTACTGCAATAAAGTATATTCCTTCCGTATTAAGAATCCGAGTTTAAAACCAAAAGCACTGTGCGCATTTTTAAATAAATTGTTTTTAAAAATTGCACTTTGATTTTAATTAAACAAGTTAAGTTTGATTCTCTTTCATGTCGAACTTAATCTGTTTATTTTTTTAAGGCTACTCAATGAATAAAAGGCGGATTGTTAGAACTACAAGGACTTTTAATTCTTTAGTGAGAAGCGGATTTAGTTCGAACAAGGACTTTAAAAACTTCAGAGAGACCTATAGTAGGAAAATGAATCGCGCTGACAATTTAGAAGACGTTTTTAATAGATTATTAGTTTCATCAGATCCTCCGATTACGTGCTCGCAATTATTGCCAGTGGTCAAAAACCCGAGATCTTTCTTTGCTGATGCAATGGAGTTAGTAGAACTTGAAGCGGAATAAGACCCCTTTCAGACCCGTCAAGTCTTGATTTCAAGTCTGCTCGTTCGTAGGCGAAGGAGGTGAGACGGATGTACTTTTCTCCTCTCTTGCCACCTCCTTCGCCTACGAACCGAGCAGACTTGAAAGCAAGACTTGACGTGTCTGAAAGGGGTCTAAGTGTCACAGTTTTCATTACATAGTTCTTGGGCTTTTTCGACATGCAATCACAACCGGAGTGTTGCGCGAATTATTAAAGTATCACGTTCGGTGTGGATTTCTATCAACATTTTATCAGTTGGGAAGTTGCAACAGTATTACAAATTTTCATCAGTGCTGCAGTATGGCCGCTTTTATTACGTGCCTCGAACAGGCACCCACATATTGACAAGTTTTGATTGTTTTTTATTATTAATTTAAATTTTTTTTTTATACAAATATAGTTTATTCCTTAACAAAAACAGAATAAATCTAAGTTTCAAACTTCGTAAATTATAGCTGTTTTTAATTAGATATTTAAAAAAGATGTTGAGTAAGTATTATTGTAGCCCATTCAATTTTAGAACATTTAGGGATAAATCGATACCATCAAGGTATTACTCAAATCAGTACTTGTACTTGTATCAAACAAGGTATCGATACGTACTCAGTATCGGAAAGGTATCGAGTACTTGTGCATAGACCTACGATTTTGCAGATTTTTCAAAGTTATTGAATTTTTTTTTCACAAAAAATATGCATTTTTACAAGATTATTTATCTTCTAATATTTTTCCATACAAAAGAAAATATAATACATTTTTACAAGATTAACAGATAAAGTTTTTTCATATAAAATAAGTTTAAGAAAATAACCACTTTTTTGTTATGTTTCCCAAAAAAAATCAACTTTTCCAAGTGTTTTCCTGAAAAGCGGTTTCGAGATTCGATTTCTGAAATACGAAACTTTGAGCCCGACTCGATTTGCCAAATATTTTTTAATTATATCTGATGAAAAGAGTGAATATTCTAATTGAAAACCGTAAAAGAAGCAACAGCTATATGAAATAAATCATTCTTATGCGAGACTTGTAAATTTTTGCGTTAAAAACCATCGAAAAAATTATCGAAATGAGTCGATTTCAAATTTTAGAACATGCCTGATACTTGTACCTGTTTTTGAGAAAAGCCACTAGGCACAAGACACAGATGTGCGCATATCTTCCCATTCCTCTAATGCAGAGGTTCCCAAACTTTAAAAGTAAAATATTTTCTAGTGTTCCATTTATAAAAATAATGTAATTACACACTTGTAGGTTTTAAAAAATTGAGCTCGTAAATACATCAAAATACTCTCTCGCTCGGAGGAGTTATATTGTTTAAGAACACTGAGGGCGCTAGCGTTATTTACAATATCTTCACCATAAACTCATCAAATGTTCGGCTTACTCATGACCATCGTACAGTTTCATAAGTAAAAACACTATCTGCTGATTGCCAAAAAATACCTACAGCTGAGATCACCTGTTTTTTGGCATGTGCTGCTATCTTTTACAATTTCTTTTATTTTTATTACAATTTATTAAAAATGCACTAACACAATGAACCAAAAACACCAATACACTAACCAAAAACACACCTACAGCCTGCCAGAAAAAACGGTAAGAAGAAGAGTTACTTTACTTATGGAACTGTACGATACTCATGACTTTGCACGTGGAGTCTATGTAAAATAGTTTATTTGTATTAATGGCATCATTTTTATTTTTATCGCTCCGAGTTTGCCTCAGTCCCCTCGATGCCTCAGTCTTTGCTGAGCGAAGTATTCACCCAGTTTCTGATGGTGGCTTCGATTGCCGAAGGTGGGAGTGCTAAAACTGGTTGCGGACCGAGGAGCGCCTGGTCTGAGCCAACTCTGGCCAAAGGATCAGATGTCTCATAATCAGGTACTCCTGAGTGACCTGGCACCCAGAGTAAAACAACCTCGTTATGTTCACCATCATATTTTAGTCGAGACTTGCATTGACGAACTAGTTTGGAAATACTTAAATAGAGGGCTGTCCAATGCCTTCAGTGCAGCTTGGTTGTAACTGCAGTCACGTAAACTCCTTCCTCTCCACCTATATTCCACCACGTAGTCCATGGCTTTGAGTATTGCAATTACCTCAGCCTGGAAGACCGAAGCATATTCCCCTACAGAAAATTGAAGGTTATCTCCATTAACTTCGAAAAAGACCTCAGATCATGACGCAGAGTCAGTTTTGGAGCCATCAGTGAAGATTGGACAATGTGTGAGTCTGGTCTCAGCGATGGAATCAAACCAGCATTCAGTCTCAGTGAACTCAACATTATAGAATCTCTTCAAGAAGATAATGGTGGCGTACTATCCTGTAGCATTGAAAATACACAAGTGCTTAAATCTCTGCAGCCAGCAATTTTCGCCGCGCCCCACTCATTGTCATACCAGCATCCGGTTCTTTTTAGTATGCAGGTGGCCTTTAAGGCTTCCGCACGTATGAAAACACAAGGTGACGGTAAGTGCAGCAGTGCGTCAAGAGCACTATACACCACTCGAACAAATTAAAGTTAAATAAAGAGGCTATCAAACAACCATTTTGGTACTTTACATCGAAACCAGATAAATTGCATAACTTACAAACACACAACAACAAAATACATGGGAAAGAACATTTCCTATCGCCGCAAAATATGCAACGTCGAAACCCATGTATATATTTTGCAAAATAGCATAGCAAGATAAATGCGACCTTGTGCTAGTTGTTTTGTTGTTGGAATTACTACATATTTTTCTCATTCCTCTCATCTCGCTCACTTCATTTTTTTTGCTGTCTATTGTTATTGTATTTGATACATAATTTCGCTGCTTGCTAGCCATGCATGATAGCAATTTGTAATGGGGTGCTCTCGTTCTCTTCGAAATTTGGAATAGTATTTCTGCATTTCGTGCAATCCGTGCATCGTGCAAGACTTCGAGAATACCCCTAATAAGTTTCGCGCTTCCGATACAAGTACATTTTTTTCGATACCTACTTGGATCGCGGTAAAAAGTATCGAGTAAAAAACTACTTGGTAAATTGAGAAATGTATCGAGTATGTACTTGGATTTACTTGTATCGATTTATGCCTAAGAACATTAAAGTGCCAGTTTGAAGTAGCTAGGACGTATCGATGATTTTTGTCAATTTTTTTGGTGAATGTGTCGCGCATTTTCTCCATACAAGAAAAATCGTCGAGCATACTTCGCATGGAAAAACGTAAGTCTTAGCTACTTCAAACTTGCACATTAATATAGGTACTACAATTAAATGAGTTACAAAACCGCAAACTAAAAATCCTTTTAATAGTGCTTATCATAATTATACGACACCCATATATTGAAAAGTTTTTACTATTTATTTAATTTTAATTTTTTTTTT